>NW_026880362.1:0-31282 GCF_032173495.1 Musca vetustissima
ACGTCCACACGAAACGACTGAAGCTAGAATCTTGCCTTGGTCCAAAGGTGTCAGATATGGCTGGGTTTTTGGAAATTCGTTCTGGAACGGCACGAAAAGTACTTAATGTGGGTACTATTTGTATTTGGCGAAGCGGTTGAGCAAGAACTCTTACCCGAACAGATGGAGTGTAGAATAGATGTGGCAAACAGTTTTAGGAAATTCGAACTATAATTCCGAAAAGTACTAAAACATACGAAATTTGGTACAATTTCGTAGCAAGTGCACGAATATAAGAGCTATAAGCTTGCAATTTGAAATTCGAATCATGGTTGAGAAGTAGGGTCGATATAAGGAGGAGTTTTTGGACATGTGTACTCATGTACACGAAAAGTACTAAACAGTACTAAATTTGGTACAATTTGAATTTGGAGAAACGGATGCAGGGGGAATGCTGAAATTAGGATCTGAGATATGTAGTTAATTTTGGAACTTTGTACTTATGTGTACGATAAGTACTAAATGGTACAATATTTGGTACAATTTGGATTTTGGGTGATCCGATAAAGCTGGGATCCAGAAATTTGGAATTATGATCATTATTGGGGTGTAGAATTGGGTTATGTAGGAAGTTTTGGAAATTCGTACTAATGAGTACGATAAGTAATAAGTTTTACTATATTCGGTACAGTTTGGATTTTGGGCGATCCGATAAAGCTGGGATCCTGAAATTTGGAATTAGGATCATTGTTGGGGTGTAAGATTGGAGTGTGTAGGAAGTTTTGGAAATTCGTACTAATGTGTACGATAAGTACTAAATGGTACTATATTTGGTACCGTTTGGTTCTGGGTGAACAGATAGAGGTGGAATCCTGATATTTGGAATTAGGATCACTGTTGGGGTGTAGGATTGGGGTATGTTGGAAGTTTTGGAAATTTTTTACTAATGTGTACTAAATGGTGCCAAATATGTATTTAGGTGAATCGATAGAGCTGGAACACTGAAATTTGGAAATAAGGTTACTGTTGAAATTAAGGGTTGTGTAGGTAGTAGTAGTTTTGGATATGAATACTAAATTGGGTACAATTTTAATATTGGGTCAGAGTATTATAGTTTTGCACAGCTCTGAGAATTTTTAACGCCGCGAAATATTGGCCATAGTCTTACCTTTAAGTATACGGATCGTCAGCTGATTCGATCTGTACATGTGTGCCGTCCGTCCGTCTATTATACTTTGTAAATATGATACAGCTACGGACCAATCGTCACGAAATTTTGCATGTGGGATGGGATCTGGTCAAAGAAGACCCCTATTGTTGATAAGGGGATGACATTTTTTTGTTAGTTTTTTTCTGGTTACAGTTATGTCCTCATAATCAGGATTCTTCTGGTCAATGAATAAACATACCTGTTTTGATGAAGACCGGTCTATATTTAGCGGGCCAGACTTTTACGTAAAAAATGACAAATTTTGTTTACTGGGACATAGGCCCGAGAAAATTTAGTATTATTATTAACCCACTAGACGGTCAAAATGTTGCGCTGATTTCTTTGAAATTTTACAAGAAATTCCGGCTGTGGTAAAGGAGGCCATCTAGATGTCATTATTATATGAAGAACGTCAGATATTTTTTGGACGGTGAGGGGGATGTGACCAAATACTTAAATATTCCGAGGGTCAAATCAACTAAAACCTAAAGTGACCAAATTTGTGACCGGACGTACGGACACATGTCTAGATCGAATCAGCTAGTCGAGATATGACGATCGGTATACTTAAAGGTGGGTCTAGGACCAATATTTCGCGTCGTTACAAACTCTTGGAGCTGCACAAAGCTATAAAAGCCTAACAACATAGTTCTGTAGGGTATTAATATAATTTGAATTTTTATTATTAAAAATTCAAAGAATTACAAAAAAAAAAATTTAATTAATCGATTTTTTTTGGTTTTGATTATTTGTTTTATTTTATATTTTATTATTTAAAATATAAATAAAATATATTGTTTTAATTCAGATTTTTTTACTATAACAACAATTTTTGAAAAAGGAATAAAAATAAACAAAACTAAAAAAACAATAAAAAAGATTTTGAATTGTTTCTAGTTGGGAAAAAAATTGAATACAATTTCTTTTTATTTAAACACTTAAAACATTTTATTTTAGATATGTAATTTTTTTTATTTTAATTTTGTGTAACAAATTATATTTAAATTTGATATAACATTTTTATGTTGTTTTCATTAATATTAAATGTATTTAATCCATAAAATATAAATTTTTTAACATATAAAAAAAAATTAAATTTAATATGAAATATTTTTTATTAAATCCATTAAGCAAAAAAAAAAAAAAAAAAATAGTTATAAAATAAACTATACTTAGGTAATATATACATATGTATATTATGTACACATATGTTGTTTATGACAAAAATGTTAAAAACAAATTTTAAAATTAATGTGATGTTTTAAGTGGAATTTTTTGTCTCGTAATTGTTGTTGTTTTTCAATATAATACAAAACGAATGTCTTATATATTAAAAAATATAGAACTAAAGACTAATATATATGCAAAAAAAATACAATAAAATAAAATATATAAACAAAAAATAATAATAATAAACTTAACGAAAAAAGGGTAAATTAATTAAAACGAATTCTCTTTTATTATTTTGGGTGGGGAGGACAGGATTGTGATTATCCCAAACAAAAAGAGATATTGTCTTGTCTTTTTTAAGCTTGGCATTATAATGGGTTATTAAAGAGGAGGGGTGGGGTTTTTTGTCATTTTCCCCTTTGATGTTGTCAAAACACATTGGGCGAAAAAAAAAAAAATAATTCATTATTACATTTCTTTTTTTACTTAAAATAAATAACAATTTTGTTTTCTTCTTTGATTTCAATTTGTCAAGATTTTTTTTTTTTTGGAATGGAATACCTTTTTCTTTGCTCATTAGAAAAAAAGGTACATTAAATAATAATAATTATTAATTGACTTTGTAAAATCGTCCTTTTTACATTTTGTTTTTTTGGGTAAACAATTGAAAAAATATGTAAAAAATATTAAAAACAAAAAGATTTTAGTATCAAAGTATTTTAGAAATTAAAGGCAGAGATTTTTAGGTGTTTTTTGTTTTCTAATTTACAGTCTCATGCCATGATATTTGGCAAAGGATTTGCATAGGCAGAAGGCCAAGAATATGGTGACAAGGTGGACAATGCCCACACCCGCCAACACGCCAATAATAATTTCACGATGAGTGATGATCCAGTCGGTGAAAGCTTCGTAGCAACCCTAAACAAATGAAAGAAAAAAGGAATGGATTAATAAAAAATAAAAAAGGACAAATCGCTGCCACCCCCAACCCATTTTGGGTTGTGGAGTAGTAATCCTACACTACACTTCACTCACCTTCTTGAAGAAACTATTCGCTTCACTGGGATTTGTCACACAGAAATCATCTTCGGGTATCAAATTTTTGATATCCTTCAATCGGCAGCAAGCCTCTGGAATGGTACGATTACCCTTGCTGGTCAACCATGAGGGAGATTGTTCGAAATCACGATAGTCCACCACACCACAGCAGCCGAATGTTGTCATCATTTGATTCCACATCAGGGTCACGGCATCGGTATGCTCCGAGCTGGTATAGAATTTGGTAATGGTCGATTGTAGGAAAGCTTTGCTTTCATTGCGGGCCTGAGAGGAAGAGAAAGGAAATATTATTTTGGTATTTTTTTAAATACACTTTTTTTTAAATATAAACTCACCGTTTCTTTGTAGAAAGCTGCCAAGCCACCGGCAACAATTTCAGCTATCAACAATAAAATCATAAAGACGCCATACTGCAATGAAAAAAAAAAAGAAAATTCAAAATTAAATTAATTGAATGAAAATATTTTTTTTTCAAATGATCAAAAAATTTTTAAAAATATTTTTTAAATACCATCGAAAAAAAACTGTTCTGCTTCAATAAAAAAACACTTAAAAGCCAGTGTACGGAGCAGTGTAGTCGGACAGGGCCGACCATACGACACCCTACACAACTACCTCGGAACTCTAACATTCTGCGGATGTTTATTCCGAGCCTGGGCAATATTTCGTGATATTTCCTCCCTCTAGCCCGATTAGAGGTCAATAGCACCTCTTCCTTACACTGATATATTTTTTCAGTACAGTCCTTCTAATTAATTGTACAGATTCGCATTCATCGTGGTTTGTGTTGTGATGTTCGGCCTATTATTGGCATCGACGCGAAAAAACACAAAAAAAAATAAGTATTCGATCCACTTCATCCCATAATTATAATCTGATCATCACCGAAAATTATGAGCGTTGTACTTGACCATAACTGGAACCTCTTGGAACATTTCAAAGCGATCAGCGCTATATTTCCGCCCTCTAGTGTGGTAATTGGTTGCTAAATAATATATGGGTACGTAAGCACCTGTAAATATTTATGTGTAACTCCCACATCCGAGTCAGGGTATATTTTACCCGCTAAATATTGACCGATCTTTATCAAAGCAGTCATGCTTATTCTTTGGCTCGATCCAATTCTCCATGTAAAAGTCCGCGATATTCGGACCATAATTGCTTCCTCTAGAGCGACCAGAAAAACCGACAAAAATAAAGCTAAAATACCCTGACAACATAGTTGTGTAGGGTATAATTACGTTTTCGGCCCACTTCATCCGAAAATTATTATCTGATCATCAACGAAAATTATAGGCGGTATCACTGACCATACCTGGATTCTCATGGAAAATTTCAAAGCGATCCGAGCTATATATCCTCCAGTAATGTGGTAATGGGTTGCTAAATAATATGTGGGTACGTAAGCACATGTAAATATTTAAGTGTAACTCCCACATCTGAGTACATTCAACAATAAAATTGGTATCAATTTAAAGATCAACTACTCCTCTTGGATATACTATTAACTTCCCGGGTCTATGTTCTCCAGGAGCAAATAAATACGCCGTAGAATATAATTTTTGTAATTTTCCACACAAAAGTCAGAGTCCATTTGGTCCATTTCATCCCCTAAATATTACCCGATCTTTACCAAAAAACAATAGGGGTCTTCATTGGGCCGAACCCATCCTTCACGCAAAATTTCGTGAATATTCGTTCATAATTGTGGCCTGTATCGTGTTTACAAATTATAATGGACAGACGGACGGACGGACACACATGTCTAAATCGACTCAGCTAGTCGAAATATGACGATCGGTATACTTAAAGGTGGGTATAGGACGTTACAAACTCTTGGGGCTACACAAAGCTATAATACCCTGATAACATAGTTGTGTAGAGTATAAAAAATCCATCGTTGTTATGCATAAACCAGTAAGGAAAGTAGTAAAGTCTGACGGAGCCGACTATATGATACCCTTCACCACTTTGGTGAAACATGTCATTCTGCAATTCATTACGCTGTACCAAATTTCGTGCTAATCGAACGATTTTAAGGGACTTTGATGCACCATTTACATTGAATCGGACGAAAATATACATGGGAGCTATATCTAAATCTGAACCGATTTTCAGAAAACTCAACACACATCATTCTAGACCTAATTCATTACGCTGTGCCAAATTTCGTACCAATCGGAGGATATATAGGGACTTTGTTGCACCTTTTACATTAAATCGGACGAAAATATATATGGGTGCTATATCTAAATCTGAACCGATTTTCATGAAACTTAACACACATCATTCTATACCTAATTCGTTACGCTGTGCCAAATTTATATATCTATATCTAAATCTTAACCGATTTTCACGAAACTTAGCACACATCATTGTAGAACTTATTCATTACGCTGTACCAAATTTCGTGCAAATCGAAAGATATATAGGGACATTGGTGCACCATTTACATTAAATCGGATGAAAATATATATGGGAGCTATATCTAAATCTTAACCGATTTTCACGAAACTTAGCACACATCATTGTAGACCTTATTCATTACGCTGTACCAAATTTCGTGCAAATCGAAAGATATATAGGGACTTTGGTGGACCATTTACATTAAATCGGACGAAAATATATATTGGAGCTATATTTAAATCTCAACCGATTTTCACGAAACTTAACAAACATCGTTCTAGACCTAATTCATTACGCTGTGCCAAATTTCGTGCAAATCGAAAGATATATAGGGACTTTGTTGCACCATTTACATTAAATCGGATGAAAATATATATGGGAGCTATATCTAAATCTCAACCGATTTTCACGAAACATAACACACATCATTGTAGACCTTATTCATTACGCTGTACCAAATTTCGTGCAAATCGAAAGATATATAGGGACTTTGGTGGACCATTTACATTAAATCGGACGAAAATATATGTGGGAGCTATATATAAATCTTAACCGATTTTCACGAAACTTAGCACACATCATTGTAGACCTTATTCATTACGCTGTACCAAATTTCGTGCAAATCGAAAGATATATAGGGACATTGGTGGACCATTTACATTAAATCGGACGGAAATATATATTGGAGCTATATCTAAATCTCAACCGATTTTCACGAAACTTAACACACATCGTTCTAGACCTAATTCATTACGCTGTGCCAAATTTCGTGCAAATCGAAGGATATTAAGGACTCTGGTACACCATTTACATTAAATCGGACGAAAATATATACGGGAGCTATATCTAAATCTGAACCGATTTTCAGGAAACTTTACACACGTCGTTCTAGACCTAATTCACTACGTTGTGCCAAATTTCGTGCAAATCGAAATATATATAGGGACTTTGGTGTTCCATTTACATTTAATCGGACGAATATATATATGGGAGCTATATGTAAATCTGAACCGATTTTCACGAAAATTTACACACATCATTCCAGACCTAACGCATAAAGCTGTGCCAAATTTCGTGCAAATCGAAAGATATATAGGGACTTTAGTGCACCATTTACATTAAATGGGACGAAAATATATATGGGAGCTATATCTAAATCTGAACCGATTATCACGAAACTTAACACACATCATTCTAGGCCTAATTCATTACGCTGTGCTAAATTTCGTGCAAATCGAGAAATATATAGGGACTTTGGTGGACCATTTAAATTAAATCGGACGAAAATATATATGGGAGCTATATCTAAATCTGGACCAATTTTCAGGAAACTTAAGACACATCATTCTAGACATAATTCAGTACGCTATGCCAAATTTCGTGCTAATCGAAAGATATATAGGGACTTTGGTACACAATTCACCTTAAATCGGACAAAAATATATATGAGGGCTATATCTAAATCTGAACCGATTTTCAGGAAACTTAACACACATCATTCTAGGCCTAATTCATTACGCTGTGCCAAATTTCGTGCAAATCGAAAGATATATAGGGACTTTGGTGGACCATTAACATTAAATCGGACGATAATATATATGGGAGCTATAACTAAATCTGAACCGATTTTCAGGAAACTTAACACCCATCATTACGCTGTGCCAAATTTCGTGCAAATCGAAAGATATATAGGGACGAAAATATATATGGGAGCTATATCTAAATCTGAACCGATTTTTCTTAATTTCAATAGGGTTCGTCCTTGGGCCAAATAAGACCAAATTTCATCCAAATCGGATCATAAATGCGACCTGTACTTTGTTCACAAAATACATAGATGGACGAACAGACAGACGGACGGACATGCGTAAATCGGCTCAGAAAGTGATTCTATGCATATTCTCAAAAGGAACCGGACGGACGCATGGTTCTCGTTTTCTTTTGCCTGTTACAAACATGTGCACAAAGACATAATACCCTGTACCACAGAGTGGTGAAGGGTATACACATTTTGTTTCAAATTTGCATCAATTTTTTTTATAAGCCATCCTTGTTTGGGCCATAAACATATTTCGATTATGTAGGATCTTGCAATAAAAATTATTCAGATTTTTTTTGAACCCGTTCCATTTCCCACAGGCAAATGATGTGTGCCAAGTGAAATATTAGCGTCATAATCGGTGACCAATCTTGTCGTATTTTATTTTGCTCGACAGATGTCGCAACAGAATCGATTGCATATAATTACAAAATTGGACAACCAATCTAAAATCCAAAAAAAAAAAAAAAAAATTAAAAAAAACAAAAAATGAACCCAAATTTGAAATGGAAACTTGTTTAGAAATATTACACATGCACGCAAGCCAGCAAAAACAACAACAATAACAAAAACAAACAATGTGTGAGTGGTTTGGAATCGCAGCGTATGCAACTGGATGAAATCAAGCAAATCAAACAAAAGCAACAAAAACAAATAAAACTGAACAAAACACAAAAAAAAAAACTAATGGCAATAATGAATAAAGTCAACAAAAGCAACGGCATCAGCAAACACAGAAAACTTCAACACCGTTGTTTGATCCATCGCAAGGTAGGCATAATTAATGCCTCAGTGACTGGCTGTGACTCCAATGACGGTGAGAGGGAGAAGAGACGATGTAGACCAACTTGAATTTATTTCTGTAATGGGTTTGGCATTTGGCACTACAGTTTGTCGGCCTGTGGACAAGGCAGTGGTAACCCAAACGACAACAGCAACAACTCGAATGAGTTGGCTAACACCAATCTATGGCAGCAGCGGAGACATTAACAGCACCGGCTGTACCCCAACCAACCACCACTAGCAACAATGACAGCAAAATAACATCCCACTCGCCCAGTCGGTGCCATCATCAAAAATAAATCAAACAAACAGGTGAATCCCATCCCATTCCATAGCTGACTGGGAATGGCTGTGGAAAAGTCGTTTGGTGGAATATAAAAACGTTTGCTACCGCATTGTTACGTTGTGCGTTGAACATTTAGTGTGGATGATTTGATGTCGTTGTTGTTGTTTTTGCATTGTTGGCATCTCACCCATAAATCTCGAGATGAAACATATGAGAGCTTAGATAGTCATCGGTGTTATAAACCCCTATCAAATGTTGGCCAAAAAGAAATGTTTGGTCTCAGTTTTTATTGGAGTTTACAAAACAGGAAGATTTTTTTGTACAATGGTGTGAGAAGTGTTGCATAGGGAAATGGTGTAACGGGAGTTTGTTAAATATTTTACACGTTTAGCCAATATAAGTGTGGATTTTAATATAATTTTTTTTTGAACCTTCATTATAGGCTTGGATTTGTATAGCCTACACAACTATGTTGTCAGGGTATTATAGCTTTGTGCAGCCCCAAGAGTTTATAATGTCGCGAAATATTGGTCCTAGACCAACCTTTAAGTATACCGATCGTTATATCTCGACTAGCTGAGTCGATCTAGACATGTGTGTCCCTTCGTCTGTCTGTCCATTATAATTTGTTAGCACGATACAGGCCACAGTTATGGACCAATCTTCACGAAATCTTGCATTTAGGATGGGTTCTGGCCAATGAAAACAACTATTGTTTTTGGAAAAGATCGATTAAAATATGTAGGGGATAAAATTGACCAAATACTTAATTTTTATCGCTTTTTCTGGTCGCTCCAGAGGCCTCACTTATGGCACAAACATAGCGAAATTTTACATGGTGAAGGGGAAAGGGCTAAAGAATAAGCATGTCTGTTATGATAAGGATTGGTCAATATTTAGCGGGTGATCCCGACTTTTGTGTGAAAAATTACAAAATTTATATTCTATGGAAATTTACTCCTGAAGGACTAGACCCAAAAAGTCGACAGAATATCCAGGAAGTGTGGTTAGCCTTTAAATTGATACCAATTATATTGTCGTATGTACTTGGATGTGGGAATTATATTTAGATATTTATAGGTGCTTACGCATTAATATAGTATTTAGTAATTTTTTAGGATCTATCATAGCCGTGGATTTTTAAAAATAATTTTTGAACCTGCATCAACCGCCTAAAAAAGACCTAAAAGGCATTTTAATGCCTTTTGTGAACAAAGTACAGGTCGCATTTATGATCCGATTTGGATGAAATTTGGCATAAGTCACTTATTTTGCCCAAGGACCAACCCTATTGAAATTGGGAAAAATCGGTTCAGATTTAGATATAGCTCCCATATATATTTTCGTCCGATTTAAGGTAAATGGTCCACCAAAGTCCCTATGTAATCTTCGATTGGCACGAAATTTGGCTCAGCGTAATGAATTAGGTCTAGAATGATGTGTGTTAAGTTTCCTGGAAATCGGTTCAGATTTAGATATAGCTCCCATATATATTTTCGTCCGATTTAAGGTAAATGGTCCACCAAAGTTCCTATATATCTTTCGATTTGCACGAAATTTGGCACAGCGTAATGAATTAGGTCTAGAATGATGTGTGTTAAGTTTCCTGGAAATCGGTTCAGATTTAGATATAGCTCCCGTATATATTTTCATCCGATTTAATGTAAATGGTGTACCAAAGTCCCTTAATAACTTTAGGTTTGCACGAAATTTGGCACAGCGTAATGAATTAGGTCTAGAATGACTTAACACTTAACACAGTTTCCTGAAATCGGTTCAGATTTAGATATAGCTTCTACATCTGACCAAATGAAAAATTTAGTATCGGTTGCAGAAGGAAATGTTTATGGATCCAATTTCATTTTACTGGTCCTTTAAAAATGCGACGTCTGTTAGGATTCATCTGTTGATACCCAAAGTGGTGAAGGGTATTACATATTCGGCTCCGTCCGACTTTACTACGTTCCTTACTGGTTTAACAACGATGGAATTTTTTTGTACTCTACACAACTATGTTGTCAGGGTATTATAGCTTTGTGCAGCCCCAAGAGTTTGTAATGCCGCGAAATATTGGTCCTAGACCACCCTTCAAGTATACCGATTGTCATATCGTCAACATTGCGATTTTTTACATGGAGAAAGGGATCGGTCCTGCATCAACCGCCTAAAAAAGGCCTTTAAAGGCTTCTATCCCCTAAATATTTTAAGGCCTTTAAAGCTTTCTATCTCCTAAAAGGCATTCTAATTTCCTGTGATCCGAAAAGACATTTTAAGGCCTTTAGAGGCTTCTATCGCCTAAAAAAAAGCATTTTAATGCCTTTAATGGCTTCTATCGCCTAAAAAGGGCATTTTAATTTTCTGTGGTCTAAAAAGGCATTTTGAAGCCTTTAGAGGCTTCTATCGCATTTTAAGGTCTTTAAAGCTTTCTATCTCCTAAAAGGCATTTTAATTTCCTGTGGTCCGAAAAGGCATTTTAAGGCCTTTAAATACTTCTGTCGCCTAAACAAAGACAATTTAATGCATTTAATGGCTGCTATCGCCTAAAAAAGGCATTTTAATTTTCTATGGTCTAAAAAGGCATTTAAAGGCTTCTATCGCCTAAAAAAGGCATTTTGAGGCCTTTAGAGCCTTCTATTGCCTAAAAAAGGCATTTTAATTTTCTGTGGTCCGAAAAGGCATTTTAAGGCCTTTAGAGGCTTCTATCGCCTAAAAAAAGCATTTTAATGCCTGTAATGGCTTCTATCGCCTAAAAAGGGCATTTTAATTTTCTGTGGTCTAAAAAGGCATTTAAAGGCTTCTAGAGCCTAAAAAAGGCATTTTAAGGCCTTTAAAGCCTTATATCGCCTAAAAAAGGCATTTTAATTTTCTGTGGTCTAAAAAGCATTTAAGGGCCTTTAGAGGCTTCTATCGCCTAAACAAGGCATTTTAATTCTCTGTGGTCTAAAAAGGCATTTGAAGGCCTTTGGAGGCTTCTACCGCATAAAAATGCCTTTTAAGGCCTTTAGAGGCTTCTATCGCCTAAAAAGGCATTTTAATTTTCAGTGGTCTAAAAATGCATTTTAAGGCCTTTAGAGATTTCTACCGCCTAAAAAGGCATTTTATGGCCTTTAGAGGCTTCTATCGCCTAAAAAGGCCTTTAGAGGCTTCTATCGCCTAAAAAAGCATTTTAAGGCCTTTAAAGGTTTCTATCGCCTAAAAAGGCATTTTAAGGCCTTCAAAGGTTTAAAAATGTACCCAGACGTACATTTTGTAGAAAATTTTTGTTTCTAAAAACTTTATAAAAAAATATTGGATTTTTAAGAAATATTTTTTTTGGGAATTTTTTAAAATAAAATGGTTATTCTATTTTTCTTTTGGATTTTTTTTTTTGTTAAAATTGACCCAGAATTAAAATTACTTCATTTCAAAATCATTGCGACAGTGAATTTTAAATTCTCCGGTCATCGTGTTGCCAGTCTGCAGAATCTAGGTTGCTGTCAAATAACCGCTGAATGAAACACAGAATATGTAAATATGTTTGTTGTGGGGGCTGCTTAGAGGAGGTAGACTGGAAAGTGGACACACATAACCACGAATTCCTCCATGGGTTTGAATGGCAGAGGTAAGTAGTTTGTAACAGATTTTTTGTGACAGTTTTTTATGTGGCGGTATAAATATATAATTTATTCTTCCCCAATACATCAGGAGAATAGCCCCAGCACTACCACAACACAACAGACAAAGCTTCCAGCACGTCATATAAGTTCATGGTGTGAATATTAAAAACAAAAAACTGTCCACAGTTTGTGAATAAACTATTCTTTTGTCTATTTCGAATGAGTTTTCTGTGCCTTATTTTGAATATGGTTTCGAATTTTATTAGTTTTTGCTTCAATTTAACTATGATGGAATTGTTTTGTCCATAGCAAAGATATACAATATTGAAGGTCAATTTTCAACATTAAAATTCTCTTTGATAATTTTGCAAATAAGAAAAAAAAACAACATTTATATGTTCGAAATTCGAACATTAAATATTTATTGGTTTGCTAATGTCAACATTTTCAAATATTTGAAATATTTCAAATATTTAATCGACGTTTTATGTTTATGCTCAGCTAGTGTCCTCCACTTTGTTGTCATTGTCTGTGGTTAGTGTTTCCTGCTCAGGGCATTCCACATGTTGGCATGCCGGCGACAAGCCCCTTCAACAACAACAGCAACATAAACAAATAAATGCACATCTAAATGTACAACTTTCCGGCAAACTGTCACTTGAACAACCGTACAACTAATCGACAGTTCACGTCGACAAGACTTGAGACAACTTAAAAAAGTGTTAACACTTCTTCCAAGACAAACTTTCTCCTGGTAACCGACCAACCAGCAAACCACAAAAGTTTTTTTCTGTCCCGGCCATTTGCCAATGGTCTTTTGGCTGCCAATATAAAATTTACAACACCTAGAGATTTTTTGTCAGGTAAATAAAACCTATAAATTGCCATACAATGTGACTGACTGGCTGGCTGACGATTATCTATTCATGTCGGTAAAAATCTATTTTTATGGCCATCATGAACTTTAGCTAACTTGAGAAAAAAATTATTAAAAAATCGAAGTTATTTTCAATTAGCGGATGTCATGATTTAATGTTTAGCGATATCATAAAATCCCGTATTGATTTTATTTAAGCATATATGGGGTCTTGTGCACATATGAGAAGATCTGCTAGAAGTTTTTCAAAGGTAAAAGCTAAATTAAAATCAGTGAGGGCAGACCATACGAAATCTACGCCTTCAAAGAATATTTTTAAAAAATCCACGCCTTCAAAAAATATCTTTAAAAAATACACGCCTTCTAAGAATATTTTTAAAAAATTTTAAAATAATAAAATAAAATTTTTAAAAGTACACGACTATGATGAACCTTAAAAAAATATTTCAAAATATCAACGGCTATGGGGGACCCTAAAGAATATTAAAAAGCCAGTAAGGAAAGTTGTAAAGTCGGACTGGGCCGACTATATGATACCCTTCACCAGTTTGGGTATACTCTACAAAATCACCTAACAGACTTTTCGAAAGAACATTGACATGAAATTGAACGAAAGATATATAAGAACTTTGGTGCTCTATTTACCTAAAATCGGACGAAAATATATATGGGAGCTATATATAAATCTGAACCGATTTTCACGAAACTTAGCACACATCATTATAGACTCAATTTAGTACGATATGCCAAATTTCGTGCAAATCAAAAGATTTGGAACACCATTTACCTTAAATCGGACGAAAATATATATGGGAGCTATATCTAAAAATGAACCGATTTTCACGAAACTTAACACACATCATTCCAGACCTAATTCATTACGCTGTGCCAAATTTCGTGTAAATCGAAAGATATATAGGCACTTTGGTGCACCATTTACATTAAATCGGACGAAAATATATATGGGAGCTATATCTAAATCTGAACCAATTTTCAGGAAACTTGGCAGATCATTCTAGACCTAATTCATTACGCTGTGCCAAATTTCGTGTAAATCGAAATATATATAGGGATTTTTGTGCGCCATTTACCTTAAATCGGACGAAAATATATATGGGAGCTATATCTAAATCTGGACTGATTTTCAGGAAACTTAACACATATCATTCTAGACCTAATTCATTACGCTTTGCCAAATTTCGTGAAAATCGAAAGATATTTAGGGATTTTTGTGCGCCATTTACCTTAAATCGGACGAAAATATATATGGGAGCTATATCTAAATCTGAAGCAATTTTCAGGAAACTTAACACACATCATTCTAGACCTAATTCATTACGCTGTGCCAAATTTCGTGTAAATCGAAAGATATATAGGGACATTGGTGCACCATTTACATTAAATCGGACGAAAATATATATGGGAGCTATATATAAATCTGAACCGATTTTCACGAAACTTAGCACACATCATTATAGACTCAATTTAGTACGATATGCCAAATTTCGTGCAAATCGAAAGATTTGGAGCACCATTAACCTTAAATCGGACGAAAATATATATGGGAGCTATATCTAAACATGAACCGATTTTCACGAAACTTAACACACATCATTCTAGACCTAATTCATTACGCTATGCCAAATTTAGTGCAAATCGAAAGTTATTTAGGGACTTTGGTACACCATTTACCTTAAATCGGACGAAAATATATATGGGAGCTATATCTAAACCTGAACCGATTTTCACGAAACATAGCACACATCATATCTAAATCTAAACCGATTTGGTGCACTTTTTATCTAAAATCGGACGAGAATATATATGGGAGTTATATCTAAATCTGAACCGATTTTCACGAAACTTAACACACATCATTACAGACTCAATTTAGTACGCTATGCGAAATTTCGTGCAAATCGAAAGATATTTAGGGACTTTTGTGCACTATTTACATTAAATCGGACGAAAATATATATGGGAGCTATATCTAAATCTGAAGCGATTTTCAGGAAACTTGGCACACATCATTCTAGACCTAATTCAATACGCTGTGCCAAATTTCGTGCAAATCGAAAGATATTTTGGGATTTTGGTAGACCATTTACATTAAATCGGACGAAAATATATATGGGAGCTATACATAAATCTGAACCGATTTTTCCCAATTTTAATAGGGTTCGTCCTTGGGCCAAATAAATTAACTGTGCCAAATTTCATCCAAATCGGATTATAAATGCTACCTGTACTTTGTTCACAAAAATACATGGACGGGCGGACAGACGAACATGTGTAAATCGACTCAGAAAGTGATTCTATGCATATTCTCAAAAGGAAGCATGTGTGCATCTCGTTTCCTTTTGTCTGTTACAAACATGTGCACAAAAACATAGTACCCTGTACCACAGTGTGGTTAAGGGTATAAAAATCCACGCCCATGGATGGAGAAAGTTTATAAAAATTTGCTAAAAAAAATCCACGCCTTTGATGGAAGTTTATACAAATTTGATAAAAAAAAACATAATTTCCGCCCTAGTATATTTCCTGAACTCAGAATGGAATTGAAATAAAAAAATCTAGAGAAAAAAAAGAAATTGAAACATCTCTACATTTAAAAGATAACTGATCATCTTCATTATCGATAATTGCGTGACAAAAAACTTTAACGATTTGATCACGCCTCCAACACAAAACCAGACACACACACGCACACTTTACATACATACCAACAGGTAGTACGTTCACAGAGGTATTCTAAAATTACCACAAATATTCAGCATTCAATTGAAAGTCATAAAACAAAAGAAAACGACAACAACAACAGCTCGTCATTCTGGCCCATGCATGCAGAGAAATGAAATGAAATAATAAAAAGTAATAATCATATAAAAAAATAATAACAATAGAAAAAATACAAATTAACTGCTCTATGCAAACTAACGAACGAACCTGAGAATGGTCGTTTGGATACATATGTGGATGGTTGTAATTTATGCACCAAAAATACAAAAATCCCAACAACAACAGTAACTAAAACAACAACAAATCATAAAATGAAACATGAAAGTGAAAATTGTGCTCAGCTGTGTGTAACCAACCAACCTCTCTCGACGACGACACGATTGTCTGTCTGTTTGTTTGTAAATAGCAGTCGCGTGTTTGTCCGAATAATTATTAAAGATGGATAGACTGACGAACTAACTAACTAACCACCGACAACAACAACAACAGCAGATAATAAAACTTTCAACTGACATTTCATTTGACATTTTGTCTATGACGACAGCAGCAGCAGCCGCTGAAGCTGCTGTCATAAATGTATTTTTTGCTTGTTGTTGTTGTAATTGTTGTAGTTGTAAATGCGTAAATTAATTAAACAAATTATGCATTTAGGTTGTTCGTTTATTAGTTTTATTTGTCTTCGTTTTTCTCTCAGTGGTGTCTGTCATCCAACCATCCAAACAACCAGACAGCCATAATTTTCATTGAAGCTAGGCGGGTTTTTTTTATGCAAACGGAACTCTGCAGCATATTTTTAATCTTTGAATGACAGATCAACAAATATTGCAGAAGAAGAAGTTGTTAAGTTATGAAATTGCGATATTTTTCTACAGGTTTTATGAGGCGAGTGTATATATATATATATAATTTTTTCAAAATGATTAGTAGGGTCCACTATAGGATTTCTGGATTTTTATTTTTGCTCAGACAATATTGGACGCGGATTTTTTTTTTTAAATATTTTTTTCAGAGACTATTTTAGGCGCGAATAAATACACAGTCGTGGATTTTTTAAAAATATTTTTTTGAAGGCGTGGATCTCTTAAAAAAACAATTTTTTTTTGAAGGCGTGGATTTTGAAGGCTTTTTTAAGAATATTTTTTGAAGGCGTGAATTTTTTAAAAATATTTTTTGAAGGCGTGGATTTTGAAGGCGAGGATTTTGAAGGCTTTTTTAAAAATATTTTTTGAAGACGTGGATTTTTTGAAAATATTTTTTGAAGGCATGGATTTTTTAAAAATATTTTTTGAAGACGTGGATTTTTTAAAAATATTTTTTGAAGGCGTGGATTTTTTAAAAATATTTTTTGAAGGCGTGGATTTTTTAAAAATATTTTTTGAAGGCGTGGATTTTTTAAAAATATTTTTTGAAGGCGTGGATTTTTTAAAAATATTTTTTGAAGGCGTGGATTTTTAAAAAATATTTTTTGAAGGCGTGGATTTTTTAAAAATATTTTTTGAAGGCGTGGATTTTTTAAAAATATTTTTTGAAGGCGTGGATTTTTTAAAAATATTTTTTGAAGGCGTGGATTTTTTCAAAATATTTTTTGAAGGCGTGGATTTTTTAAAAATATTTTTTGAAGGCGTGGATTTTTTAAAAATATTTTTTGAAGGCGTGGATTTTTTAAAAATATTTTTTGAAGGCGTGGATTTTTTAAAAATATTTTTTGAAGGCGTGGATTTTTTAAAAATATTTTTTGAAGGCGTGGATTTTTTAAAAATATTTTTTGAAGGCGTGGATTTTTTAAAAATATTTTTTGAAGGCGTGGATTTTTTAAAAATATTTTTTGAAGGCGTGGATTTTTTAAAAATATTTTTAAAAAATTTTAAAAATATTTTTTAAAAATATTTTTTGAAGACGTGGATTTTTTAAAAATATTTTTTGAAGGCATGTATTTTTTAAAAATATTTTTTGAAGGCGTGGATTTTTTAAAAATATTTTTTGAAGGCGTGGATTCTTTAAAAATATTTTTTGAAGGCGTGCATTTTTGAAAAATATTTTTTGAAGTTGTGGATTTTTTAAAAATATTTTTTGAAGGACCTACAGACAGCCCTGGATTTTTTAAAAATATTTTTTGAAGGACTTCTTAGAAGTCTTGGATTTTTTAAAATATTTTTTGAAGGCATGGATTTTTTTACAAATATTTTTTGAAGGCGTGGATTTTTTAAAAATATTTTTTGAAGGCGTGGATTTTTAAAAATATTTTTTGAAGGCGTGGATTTTTAAAAATATTTTTGAAGGCGTGGATTTTTTAAAAATATTTTTTGAAGGCGTGGATTTCTTAAAAATATTTTTTGATGGCGTGGATTTCTTAAAAATATTTTTTGATGGCGTGGATTTTTTAAAAATATTTTTTGAAGGCGTGGATTTTTAAAAATATTTTTTGAAAGCGTGGATTTTTAAAAATATTTTTTGAAAGCGTGGATTTTTAAAAATATTTTTTGAAAGCGTGGATTTTTAAAAATAGTTTTTGAAGGCGTGGATTTTTTAAAAATATTTTTTGAAGGCGTGGATTTTTTAAAAATATTTTTTGAAGGCGTGGATTTTTTAAAAATATCTGATGTGGGAGTTATATGTAATTAGGTAAAGCTGACTATGTGCATAGTATCCATTGGAGGACGGAAATGTCGCGCTGCTCGCATTGAAATTGAACCGATAACTTTAATTTTGTCGGATTTTCTAGTCACTCTAGATGCAATTATTATATGAAGAACATCACATATTTTTACAAGGTGAAGGGGATCTGACCAAGTACTTAGAGCGGTTTTTTGAATGATAATTTACCCATATTCTGGGGGTCAAATCATTTCATGGCGTAAAAATGCACTTCAACTCTCGACTAGCTGAGTCGATCTAGAAATGTGTGTCCATCCGTCCGCCCGTCTGTCCATTATATTTTGTGAACAAGATACAGGCCACAGTTATGGACCAATCTTTACGAAATTTTGCAGGTCGGATGGGTTCTGGCCAATGAAAGCCCCTATCGGTAAATATCGGTTAATATTTAGGGGATGAAATGGGCCAAAAACTTTATTTTTGTAAGATTTTTCTGGACATAGACCCGAGAAGTTGATAATAACTTAAATATTTACAGGTGCTTACGTAGAGGGCGGAAATATTGCGCTGATCGCTTTGAAATTTTCTATGAGTATCCAGGTATGGTCAAAGACAACGCCTATAATTTTCGGTAATGGTCAGATCGAGTCGATGTATAGGTCACAATTGAAAGCCGAACATCACAACACAACCCACGGTGAAGGAAATCTGGACAAGTAATTGGAAGTGCTATACTGAATATTATTAATATTTTTTGACCTCTAGTCGGACAAGAGTGTGCAAGCAAATATCGCGAAATGTTGCCCAAGCTCAGAACTACAACGCAGAAAGTTAGATTTTCGTGTAAGTTGTATGGGGTATCATATGGTCGGCCCCGTCCGATTATACTGCTCCGCTCACTGGTTTAAAGATATATATATATATTTTTTTTTTTAAATATTGTTTTTAAGCAGCCAATATAGGGGTGGATTTAAAAAATATTTTTTTAAGTTGCCAATACAGGCTTCTATTTTTAAAAATAATTTTTCAACCTCCACCATATTTATTAACAATACTTTCATAATTCTTCTTTAAAAATTGAAATAAATTTCTTTTTTTTCATATTTTTAATTTCTTTTTCCAGTCAATATTAAGTCTGCATGTCAATATATTTAAGTTAACTTCTATTAAAAAATACAATAACATAAAAATTCCTCTCTTATATAATATTTGCAAAAAAATCATTTTCAGCATAATAAAAAAGAATTCTCTGAAGGTTGTTTTATTGCGGTGTTTTAGAAAAAAAAAATAAATAAATTGTGCTAACATAACCTTAGCACAAATTTATGCAATGGGTGTTTGTTGACTCAGGTTGTTTATTTTATTTTTTTTTGCGTATAAATTTTGGAAAAGTATTTTTTTTTTTTTTTTGAAGACTGATCTACAGACAAACCGATGCAAAGAATAATAACTACAAATATTGGTGACTGTTCGCTGGCGTGTGCTGTGTTTATGACGGTGGTGACTGTGACGGTTTAAATGTATAAAACATTGAATATGTGTCTGGCTCTACATATAAATTAGCCCAGTTAAGGTCCAATTCTTTTGGATTTTTTTTCGCTTGCCTTCTGTTATTTTTTGTTTTTTTTGCATTATTGACCTTAGCCATGTGCTGTTTTATTTTAAGTTGGTAATTTTTATGTATGCATTCCAATTTATTTTTTTGCGGTTTAATTATTTCTTGTGTTGTTACTGTTGTTTTAGATTAGTAATATGAAAAGAGAAAAAATTAAACAAAACATCTGTAACTTTAAATATTATTAAAATTGCAAAAATTAAATATATTAAAAAATATATTTTCCCACAGACGAACATGAGCGTGAATTTTTTTAAATATTTTTTTCAGAATCATGGATTTTTATACCCTTCACCACACTGTGTTACAGGGTATTATGTCTTTGTACATATGTTTGTAACAGACAAAAGTGAACGAGATAGACACATGGCTCCTTTTGAGAATATGCATAGAATCACTTTCTGAGTCGATCTACGCATGTCCGTCCATGTATTTTTGTGAACAAAAATTGGGACAAATGCTCACTCATTTGTCCCAAGGACGAACCCTATTGAAATTGGGAAAAATCGGTTCAGATTTAGATATAGCTTCCATATATATTTTCGTCCGATTTAATGTAAATGGTGCACCAAAGTGCCTATATATCTTTCTATTTGCACGAAATTTGGCACAGCGTAATGAATTAGGACTAGAATGATGTGTGTTAAATTTCCTGAAAATCGGCTCAGATTTAGATATAGCTCCCATATATTTTCGTCCGATTTTAGGTAAATAGTGCACCAAAGTCCCTATATATCTTTCGATTTGCACGAAATTTGGAATAGCGTACTGAATTAAGCCTAGAACGATGTGTGTTAAATTTCGTGAAAATCGTTTCAGATTTAGATATAGCTCCCATATATATTTTCGTACGATTTTAGGTAAATGGTGCACCATAGTCCCTATATATCCTTTGATTTGCACGAAATTCGGCATAGCGTACTGAATTAAGTCTAGAAAGATGTGTGTAAAATTTGGTGAAAATCGGTTCAGATTTAGATATAGCTCCCATATATATTTTCATTCGATTTTAGGTAAATAGTGCACCAAAGTCTCTATATATCCTTCGATTTGCACGAAATTTGGCATAGCATACTGAATTAGGCCCAGAACGATGTGTGGTAAATTTCGTGAAAATCGGTTCAGATTTAGATATAGCTCCAAAGCACCAAAGTCCCTATATATATTTCGATTTGCATGAAATTCGGCACAGCGTAATGAATTAGGTCTAGAATGATGTGTGTTAAGTTTCCTGAAAATCGGTTCAGATTTAGATATAGCTCCCATATATATTTTCGTCGGATTTAATGTAAATGGTGCACCAGAGTCCCTATATACCTTTCGATCTGCACGAAATTTGGCACAGCGTATTGAATTAGGTCTAGAATGATGTGTGTTAAGTTTCCTGAAAATCGGTTCAGATTTAGATATAGCTCCCATATATATTTTCGTCCGATTTAAGGTCAATGGTGTACCAAAGTCCCTTAACATCTTTCAGTTTGCGCGAGATGTGGCACAGCGTAATGAAATAGGTCTAGAAGAATGTGTGTTAAGTTTCCTGAAATCGGTTCAGAGTTAGATATAGCTTCGATATCTGACCAAATGAAAATTTTAGCATCGATTGCAGAATGTCATGTTTATGGATCCAATTTCATTTTACTGGTCCTTTAAAAATGCGACATCTGTTAGGATTCATCTGTTGAATATACCCAATGTGGTGAAGGGTATCATATAGTTGGCCCGTCCGACTGGTTTAAAAATAATTTTATGAAGGCCTGAATTTTTTAAAATATTTTTGAAGGCATGGCTTTTTTAAAAATATTTATTTGATTTTTTATTAATAAATATATTTTTATGTATATATTTTTATTTAAATAAAATATTTGTTTTTCCAGCCAAGCCAAGAGATTTGCGTAATTTTTTTTAAAAGGTATGCTCCCGTAAATATTTAACCATGAAAATATCCCTTAATATTTATCATCGTCACATTTCAAATATTGACTTATCCCATTTCTCCCTTTTACCCCATTAAACCCTTTCATTTCGAGCAAATTCCCATAAAACAAAAAAATATTAAATCGAAAAAACTTGTCATAGCATTAATTTACTTACCGTTGTTAGCAAACATCTCGACTCCCGTATGGCACCGCAGTAGCCCAGGAAACTCATTAAAAACATGATGCCACCGATGGCGATTAAGACATACGCCATTTGTTCGATAACCTGAGGTTGGGTAAATTCCTATAGAATAAAACGGGGGGAAAAAGAAATAGAAGAATGATGAAAAAATGGAAATGAAAAATATTAGAAAAAATTATAAAAAAAGGTAAATAAAAAACTTGAAAAAAAATCATTAAATAATGAGGAGAAATAAGCGGAAAAATATCAGCAGCAAAAAACAACAACAACATTATAGAACAATCGGTAATGAAAATTATAGAGAGAAAAAAAGTTTCTTGGGAACTTTTCTTGTGGAGTTGAAAAAAAAATTCAAGATGTACTGAAACTTGAACTTTGACGATGTTGAGGTACGGTTATAATGACCGATGAAAATAAAACTGCAAACAATAAAGAAAAATTTAATTGCAATAAAGTAGTCACACAAACACACACACATTTTAAATAACCAAAATAAATAAGAAGTTGAAGTGATAAAAAATACTTCCAGTGATGGTGGTTAAGGAAGTGTAAAATTGAGAGGAAGTTGGAGGGAGGGGTTTGGGGGTAGGAAGTGTTTTTAATGTAGAAGGTGTGGATTTTTTAAAGAGCCTATATGAGGCCGTGGATTTTTTGAAAGAATATTTTTTCAGGGCCTGGATTTTTTAAAGAATATTTTTTCAGGGCCTATACACAGGGCGTGGATCTTTTAAAGAATATTTTTCAGGGCCTATATATAGGGCGTGCATCTTTTAAAGAATTTTTTTCAGGGTCTATATAATGCGCGGATTTTGTACACTGTGGTACAGGGTATTATACCTTTGTGCATATGTTTGTAACAGGCAAAAGGAAATGAGACAGACACATGGTTCCTCTTGAGAATATACATAGAATCACTTTCTAAGTTGATTTATGCATGTCCGTCCGTCCGTTCGTTTGTCTGTCTGTCCATGTTAAATTGTAAACAAAGTAGAGGTCGCATTTATGATTCGAATTGAAAGAAATTTGGCACCGTTCATTTATTTGACCCAAGAACGAACCCTATTGAAATTGGGAAAAATCGGTTCAGATTTAGATATAGCTTCCATATATATTTTCTTCCGATTTATAGTAAATGGTGCACAAAAGCCCTCGATATGCACGAAATTGGGCACAGCGTATTAAATTGAGCCTAGAATGAAGTGTGGTAAGTTTCGTGAAAATCGGTTTAGATTTAGATATAGGTCCCATATATATTTCCGTCCGATTTAAGGTAAATGGTGCACCAGAGTCTCTAAATATATTTCGATATGCACGAAATTTGGCACATCGCACTGGATTGAGCCTAGAATGATGTGTGCGAAGTTTCGTGAAAATTGGTCCCGATTTAGATATAGCTCCCATATATATTTTCGTCCGATTTTAGGTAAATAGTACACTACGGTCCCTATACATCCTTCGATTTGTACGAAATTTGGCACAGCGAACTGGAATGAGCCTAGAATGATGTGTGCTAAATTTCGTAGAAATCGGTTAAGATTTAGATATAGCTCCCATATATATATTTCCGTCCGATTTAATGTAAATGGTGCACCAAAGCCCCTATATATCTTTCGTTTTTCGCGAAATTTTGCACAGCCTACTGAATTAAGAGCAGAATGATGTGTGTTAAGTTTCGTGAAAATCGGTTCAGATTTAGATATAGCTCCAATATATATTTTCGTCCGATTTTAGGTAAATGGTACACCAAAGTCCCTAAATATCTTTCGATATGCACGAAATTTGGCACATCGTACTGGATTGAGCCTAGAATGATGTGTGCGAAGTTTCGTGAAAATGGGTCCCGATTTAGATATAGCTCCCATATATATTTTCGACCGATTTTAGGAAAATAGCAGACCACGGTCCCTATACATCCTTCAATATGTACGAAATTTGGCACAGCGCACAGGATTGAGCCCGTACTGATGTGTGCTATATTTTGTGAAAATCGGTTCAGATTTAGATATAGCTCCCATATATATTTTTGTCCGATTTAAGGTAAATGGTGCACCAAAGACCCTATATATTCTTCGATTTGCACGAAATTTGGCATAGCGTACTGAATTGAGTCTAGAATGATGTGTGCTAAGTTTCGTAAAGATCCATTCAGATATAACTCCCATATATATTTTCGTCCGATTTAAGTAAATGGTGCACCAAAATCCCTATATATATTTCGATTTGCAATAAATTTTGCACAGCGTACTGAATTAAGAGTAGTTTCGTGAAAATCGGTCCTAATTTAGATATAGCTCCCATACATATTTTCGTCCGACTTAATGTAAATGGTGCGCCAAAGTTCCTATATATCTTTCGATTTGAACGAAATTTGGTACAGCGTACCGAATTAAGTGTAGAATTGTGTGTGTTGAGTTTCCTGAAAATCGGTCCAGATTTACAAAAATCCGAATATATTTTTCGATTTGCACGAAATTTGACATATCGTACTGAATTGAGTCAAGAACGATGTGTGTTAAGTTTCGTGAAAATCCATTCAGATTTAGATATAGCTCCCATATATATTTTCGTCCGATTTTACATATTTCAGGGTTTATATAAGGCAAGGATTTTTTAAAAGATATTCTTTCGGGCCTATAAATAGGTGGATTTTTTTTTAAAGAATATTTATTCAGGGCCTATTTATGTCGTGGATTTTTTCAAAGAATATTTTCAGGGTCTATATAAGGCAAGGATTTTTTAAAGAATATTTTTTCAGGGCCTATATAAGGCGTGGATTTTTTTTTGGACCGTGTTTACTTCTCACATTCCCTTGTCCTCAAATCGTAATACCCTTCTCCGTCATTGTGTTACGTGTAAAAATAATTAACAATAAACAACAAACAAAGCTAATCAGTTATGGATATCTATAATAAATATATACAAAAATACTCATCAACCACACATACACTCACACATGCTATAGCACACAATATATCTAGTAGGTCACTTATCTTTCCGGGAAATTAAAAATAAAAAAACAAAACAAAGTGTCATAAACACGCAAAGCCAACAACAAAACCCCTTCTTTACACTCCCACCCAAAAAAAAGGTGTTTCAATTAATGATGTGACCGGCCAACGGCCATCAGGACACCCGCATTTCTAACATATCACGATTAAAAGGTAGATGACCGACTGTTCGAATTGAAAAATGAAAAATAAAATATTGTTTGTGTGACTACTACTCCAAAAATGAAAAGAATGATTTCGTTTTTCTTTTTTATTTTTTCTGCCATCAGTGTCAACAACAACAAATTTTCAAACTCACGCATATCGAATCGAATTTTTGTATTGAATAATAAAGCAACTTACATTGATGTGTTCGCTTTCGACCATTTTCAATAGAGCGATTAGCGATGACTTATCCACGGCTAGCCATATGCCGGTGCCCAGAACTATCGTGCCAAGGATCTGTGTGAAAAGAAAAAAAAATGAAGAAAATTGAAATCAATAATTTTGTGAGACAAACACATACATACACATATACATATTTATATAAATAAATGAAATTTTGTTTGTGAGGATATTAATTAAAAATATGTTTGGAATAGATTTTCATATTTAATATTAAAGAAAAAATCAATAATAAACATAGGGGCAGATTTTTTAAAAATATTTTTCCAAAGGCCAAACTCAGAGTGGATTAAAAAAAAATATTTTTAAAATCCAATACAGGCGAGGATTTTCTAAAAATATATTTTTTAAATCAGAAAAAAATATATATAAATAAAAATATTTTTTTTTTTCAACAATAGGCCAACATAGTCGAGGATTTTATAAAAATATTTTTCCATTTGGAATGTGCGCACGTTGTACAGGACAGGCGCAGTTCTCGCTTTGGCGGATGAACTCCAGAAGTACAAAACCGATATTATTGCCTTACAGGAAATGCGATGGAAACGGACAGGCGAAAGTAAATCAGACGATTACCCACTGTATCATAGCTGCCATGAAACGAGACGTGAATTAGGCTGCGGATTAATAGATGAGCGAATTGCTATAATCCGCATAAAAGCGAAGTTCTTTTACATCAGTCTTATTTGCGCCCATGCTCCGACCGAAGAAAAATATGAGCAGACCAAAGATATATTTTACGAGCGCCTACAAAAATATATGACATTAAAATTCTGCTAGGAGATTTTAATGCAAAAATCGAAAGGGAAAATATCATTGGCCCCACCGTCGGGAAATTCAGCCTCCATGAAGAAACATCAGACAACGGCATGAGGTTGATTGACTTCGCGGCAGCAAAAAAACATGGTAGTTAACAGCACCAGATTTAAGCATCTCGACATACACAAGGCCACATGGATCTCTCCTGATCAAGCAATGAGAAATCAAATCGATCATGTTGTGATAGACGGAAGGCATTCATCCAGGGTTTTAGACGTCCGATCGATCCGGGGATCGAATATCGATTCGGACCATTACTTTGTGACAGGCAAGGTAGGGATACGTAGTGGAGCGCAAAAGTCGACTTTTAGATGTTTGTCTCTGACCAAAAAGTCGATTTTTAGACTTTTCGATTTTTGTCTTTGACTAAAAAGTCGACTTTTCGATCTTTCGATTTTGTCATAACTGTTCAAAATCGATTTTCGACTTTTTCTGCAAAATCGACTAAAAATTTTAATTTTTTATATGAATTATTGTGAACAGATAATGTAAAGTTCCGGAAAGTGCAATTTTTGGACAATTTGAGATTTGTGATAAAAAACCAAGTATTTATGAAGAAAATCGAAAGTCGATCTTGAAAAGTCGACTTTACGATTTTCTCATAGATGAAAAGTCGACTTTTAGACTTCTCATTACAAAAAGTCGATTAATCGATTAGTCGAAAGTCGATTTACTTATCCCTAAGCCAAGGTACACCCCCGTCTTAATGTTCCAGCAAAGGTGGAATCTAATATAACACGGAAATTTGACGTCGAAAAGCTGCAAACACAACATGTAGCCGAGGCCTACTCCGCTCAACTTACCCACCTGCTTGACAAAAGCACTTCTTGTCCTGATAATAGTACAGAAGCACAATGACAAAGAATTGTCCACTCCCTACGTACTGCAGCAAAAGCAACAGTTGGGTGCCAAGAACCACCACCAAGAAACCCATGGTACGATCAGGAGTGTCGTAATGCTACTGATCTGAAAAACGCAGCGTATAGGGCAACCCTGCAGACAGTAGCAACACGTAATGCGATGGAGAATTGTCGGGAGAAAAGCAGAGAGGAGAAACGTATTTTCAGAAAAAAAGAAGAAAGAAGAAGAAAAACGTGATCGTGAGCAAATCGAGATGGACAGGAGTCAGAATGAAGTCCGGAAATTCTACCAACGAGTACAACATCAAACCGAAGGCTTTGGTGCAGGCACATCATCCTGTAGAGATGAAGAAGGAAACCTGGCGACAGATACAGACAAGCGTGCTGAGGATCTAGAAGGAGCATTTTGAAAAGCTTCCGGTATCAAATAGTGGCGGTGGATAAGATACTCCAGAACCAATAAGATATGATATATGCCACCCAGCCAAGATGAGGTCATAAAAGCAATTAATCGGCTCAAGAACAATAAAGCAGCAGGAGCCCAAAGGTTACCAGCCGAACTATTTAAGATTGGTGGTCAGATGCTGGTAAGGAGCATGTACCAGCTGATTAGTACAATTTGGCTAGAGGAATGCATACCCAATGATTGGAACCTCAGCATCCTGTGTCCCGTGCACAAAAAGGAGACAAGACCATATTTGCCAACTATAGAGGAATAAGTTTCCTTCCCATCGCATATAAAGTGTTATACAGTGTGCTGTGTGAACGATTGAAGCCAATGGTCAACGACATTTTTGGACCATACCAATGCGGCTTCAGACCTGACAAATCCACCATTGACCAGATTTTCACTCTGCGCCAAATCCTGGAAAAGACCCATGAAAAACACATCAACACATATTGACTACAAAGTCGCATTTGACAGCCCTATCCGTTTAAAGTCATGTCTGCGTTCGGCATTCCTGCAAAATTAATACGGCTATGCAGGATAACTTTAAGTGGCACAAGATCAGCAGTTAAAGTCGGAAAGGACCTATCGGAGCCCCTCAATGCCGAACGAGGATTCAGACAGGTGACAGTTTGTCGTGTGATCTTTTTAACACCCTGCTGGAAAAGGTCATACGAGACGCAAAGGTGAACAGAAATGGCACTCTGTACAGAAATGGCACGCCTACGCCGATGACATCGATATAATGGATCAAACATTGCGTGCGGTAACAGCCACCTTTGAACAAATTGAAAAGCAGTCTGCCAAAGTGGGTCTGGCAGTAAACGGCGAGAAGACAAAGCTGATGGTATCAACGCGCAAAACATCCAGTAGACTTGGACCAACTGTGGAACTTGAGAACTACAGCTTCGAGGTAGTTAAAGACTTTATATACCTTGGTACCGCCCTAAATAAAACGAATGACATCAGTTTTGAAATTTTGAAAATAGTCAGTCGTATTGAAACAAGGCTGCAGCACACTCTACAGGGCGGTGGCTAGGCCATGTTGTGAGGCAGCTCTTGGGGTGATGAGAGAATGAAAATGCGATCTGCCGGTGAACAGCTCAAAAGGCATATCAAAATGAGCCTACTGATGGTACCCGTAGAAGGGGAAGGTCACGATTTAGATAGAAAGACCAAGTAGAAAACAACATCTTGGAAAGTGGTCTTCCAAATTGGTGGACTTGCGCACAAGACCGACGCGCTTGGAAATCTTTTTTAAGCTCGGCTTATGGAACAACCGTTCTGTAACAAGCCAGCTAAGTAAGTAAGTAAGAACGGGATTGAGCTAAAGAATATGCTTGCCTGTTTTGATAAATATCGGTCAATATTTTCGGGTCAAATGGACCCTGACTTTTGTGTGAAAATTACAAAATTTGTATTCTATGGCGTATATATTTGCCTCTGAAGGGCATAGACCGGAGAAATAGATAATATATCTAAGAGGAGTGGTTGGCCTTTAAATTGATACCAATTATATTGTCGTATGTACTCGGATGTGGGAGTTACACATAAATATTTATAGGTGCTTACGTACTCATATTATTTAGTAACCCATTACCACACTAGAGGGCAAAAATATAGCCCTGGTTGCTAGGAATGAGGATCCAGGCATGGTCAGGGACAATGCCTATAATTTTCGGTGATGATCAGATCAGGACTGAAGTGCAAGCAAAACTTAATTTTTTTGTGTTTTTTCGAGTCGACCTATAGACTACAATTGAAAGCCGAACATCACAATACAACCTACGGTGAAGGGAATCTGGTAATCACTTGTCCAGAAGGGCTGTAGTGAATATTTTAGTAATAATTATTGACCTCTGGTCGGTCAAGAGGGTGCAAATATCGCGAAATATTGACCAAGCTCAGAATATAGAACCACACAAAGTTAGGGTATCATATGGTCGGCCCGTCGGACTTTACTGCTCCGCTCACTGGTTTTTTAAATATTTTTTCTAATTTTTTTTTTTAATATCTTTTATCCATAAAATATAAATAACAATAATTTGTTGTTGTACTTACAAAAAACAAAAAATTAAATATGCACAGCACATATTTGCCAAACCAAACGCCGCAATCGGAACCCATTTTTGTTGTTTGAATTGTTGTTGTGATAGCTGCCCGCAGTTGTTGTTGTAGTGTATTGAACGTAACCCCGTAGATTTATTGAATTCACTTGACTTGCCTTAGTTGGGGGGTGAGAGGTGGGGCTATTGGAAATTTTGTTGCAATATACCGGACTTGGTGGATCGCCTCAATAGTTGTAATTCAAATGATGATTACGTTACGTTACGCTTTTTTATGGTGATATCTGTAAGACAAAAAGTTATGAAAAGAAAGAAAGAGAGAAGAAGAAGAAAAAGTTAATTGATTGAATGAATGAATGCATAAACAAATAAATAAATGTTTTGTATTTATTGGAATTGTTTAATTTCAATTTTACATTGAGGTTTTGTTTTTTTTTCGATTTTTTTTTTCTGTAACGAAAATAGAAATCGCCGTTTTGTCATTGGAATTTTAATGAGTTTTCAAATCGAAAAAAATCAAAAATCAACTTGATAAAGGGGGGTGCCTACTGCATGTTGTGTTTTGCATAAGACCCAGTTGCAGTTTAGAGAAATTTCCAATATTGAAATAATAATCGGACAAACAAAAAAAAAAAAAAATGAAAATAATAAATAATTTTGAAATTTCATAGTGATAACAATCGGGTATGTGTGTGGCTAGAATTTGAATTTTGTTGGCGAAATCTCTATTCAAAATGTGATTGAAATTTGTAGGAGGGATGTGGATTTTTTTTTCAAAGACCATCGTAGGCGTGGGTTTTAAATGTCCACAAAAGGCGTGAATTTTCAAAGTCCACAAAAGGCGTGGAGTTTTAAAAAAATGTCCACAGAAGGCGTGAATTTTCAAAGTCCACAAAATGCGTGGAGTTTTAAAAAAAATGTCCACAGAAGGCGTGGATTTTAAAAAAAGTCCACAAAAGGCATAGATTTTTAAAGTCCACAAAGGCGTGGATTTTTAAAGTCCACAAAAGGCATAGATTTTTAAAGTCCACAAAGGCGTGGATTTTTAAAGTCCACAAAAGGCGTAGATTTTATTTAAAAACATTTTTTTAAACACAAAAGGCTTTGATTTTTTAAAAATATTTTTTAAACACAAAAGGTTTGGACAACTATGTTGTCAGTAACGCCGCGAAATATTGGTCCCACCTTTATCGCCATATATCGACTAGCTGAGTCGATCTATACATGTGTGTCCGTCCGTCTGTACATTATAATTTGCACACACGATACAGGCCACAGTTATGGACCAATTTTCATGAAATTGCATGTAGGATGGGTTCTGGCTAAAGAAGACCCCTATTGTTTTTGGTAAAAATCGATTAATATTTAGGGGTTGAAATTTTGGTTTTTCTGATTGCTCCAGAGGCCGCAATTATGTCGCAAACATTTCGGATTTTTACATG
>NW_026880363.1:0-30880 GCF_032173495.1 Musca vetustissima
GATTTTAGTCTAGAATGATGTGTTCTAAGTTTCGTTCAGATTTACATATCGCTCTCATATATATTTTCGTCCGATATAAGGTAAATGGTTCTCCAAAGTCCCTATATATCTTTCGATTTGCACGAAATTTTGCACAACGTATCAAATTGAGACTTTCATATGTATTTTGAGCGGGTGTCTGATTGAGATGAATAAATTAAATTTATCATTGGTTGCAGAATGACATGAGTATGATCCTTCAGGATACATATGTGAAAGGTATCATATAGTCGCTAAAAAACGCATTTTAATTTTCGGTGGTCTAAAAATGCATTTTAAGGCGTTTAAACGCTTCTAACGCCTAAAAAACGCATTTTAATTTTCGGTGGTCTAAAAATGCATTTTAAGGCGTTTAAACGCTTCTAACGCCTAAAAAACGCATTTTAATTTTCGGTGGTCTAAAAAGGCATTTTAAGGCCTTTAAACGCTTCTAACGCCTAAAAACGCATTTTAATTTTCGGTGGTCTAAAATTGCATTTTAAGGCCTTTAAAAGCTTCTAACGGCTAAAAAACGCGTCTAAAAATGCATTTTAAGGCGTTTAAACGTTTCTAACGGATAATAAACGCATTTTAATTTTCGGTGGCCTAAAAATTCATTTTAAGGCGTTTAAACGCTTCTAACGGCTAAAAAACGCATTTTAATTTTCGGTGGTCTAAAAATGCATTTTAAGGCCTTTAAACGCTTCTAACGCCTAAAAAACGCATTTTAATTTTCGGTGGTCTAAAAAGGCATTTTAAGGCCTTTAAACGCTTCTAACGCCTAAAAACGCATTTTAATTTTCGGTGGTCTAAAAATGCATTTTAAGGCGTTTAAACGCTTCTAACGCCTAAAAAACGCATTTTAATTTTCGGTGGTCTAAAAATGCGTTTTAAGGCGTTTAAACGCTTCTAACGCCTAAAAAACGCATTTTAATTTTCGGTGGTCTAAAAAGGCATTTTAAGGCCTTTAAACGCTTCTAACGCCTAAAAACGCATTTTAATTTTCGGTGGTCTAAAATTGCATTTTAAGGCGTTTAAACGCTTCTAACGGCTAAAAAACGCATTTTAATTTTCGGTGGTCTAAAAATGCATTTTAAGGCCTTTAAACGCTTCTAACGGCTAAAAAACGCATTTTAATTTTCGGTAGTCTAAAATTCTATTGGCTAAAAAACGCATTTTAATTTTCGGTGGTCTAAAAATGCATTTTAAGGCGTTTAAACGTTTCTAACGGATAATAAACGCATTTTAATTTTCGGTGGCCTAAAAATTCATTTTAAGGCGTTTAAACGCTTCTAACGGCTAAAAAACGCATTTTAATTTTCGGTGGTCTAAAAATGCATTTTAAGGCCTTTAAACGCTTCTAACGCCTAAAAAACGCATTTTAATTTTCGGTGGTCTAAAAAGGCATTTTAAGGCCTTTAAACGCTTCTAACGCCTAAAAACGCATTTTAATTTTCGGTGGTCTAAAAATGCATTTTAAGGCGTTTAAACGCTTCTAACGCCTAAAAAACGCATTTTAATTTTCGGTGGTCTAAAAATGCATTTTAAGGCGTTTAAACGCTTCTAACGCCTAAAAAACGCATTTTAATTTTCGGTGGTCTAAAAATGCGTTTTAAGGCGTTTAAACGCTTCTAACGCCTAAAAAACGCATTTTAATTTTCGGTGGTCTTAAAAGGGCATTTTAAGGCCTTTAAACGCTTCTAACGCCTAAAAACGCATTTTAATTTTCGGTGGTCTAAAAAGGCATTTTAAGGCCTTTAAACGCTTCTAACGGCTAAAAAACGCATTTTAATTTTCGGTGGTCTAAAAATGCATTTTAAGGCCTTTAAACGCTTCTAACGGCTAAAAAACGCATTTTAATTTTCGGTAGTCTAAAATTCTATTGGCTAAAAAACGCATTTTAATTTTCGGTGGTCTAAAAATGCATTTTAAGGCGTTTAAACGCTTCTAACGGCTAAAAAACGCATTTTAATTTTCGGTGGTCTAAAAATTCATTTTAAGGCGTTTAAACGCTTCTAACGGCTAAAAAACGCATTTTAATTTTCGGTGGTCTAAAAATGCATTTTAAGGCCTTTAAACGCTTCTAACGGCTAAAAAACGCATTTTAATTTTCGGTGGTCTAAAAATGCATTTTAAGGCGTTTAAACGCTTCTAACGGCTAAAAAACGCATTTTAATTTTCGGTGGTCTAAAAATGCATTTTAAGGCGTTTAAACGCTTCTAACGGCTAAAAAACGCATTTTAATTTTCGGTGGTCTAAAAATGCATTTTAAGGCGTTTAAACGCTTCTAACGCCTAAAAAAACGCATTTTAATTTTCGGAGGTCTAAAAATGCATTTTAAGGCCTTTAAACGCTTCTAACGCCTAAAAAACGCATTCTAATTTTCGGTGGTCTAAAAATGCATTTTAAGGCCTTTAAACGCTTCTAACGCCTAAAAAACGCATTTTAATTTTCGGTGGTCTAAAAAGGCATTTTAAGGCCTTTAAACGCTTCTAACGCCTAAAAAACGCATTTTAAGTTTCGGTGGTCTAAAAATGCATTTTAAGGCGTTTAAACGCTTCTAACGCCTAAAAAACGCATTTTAATTTTCGGTGGTCTAAAAAACGCTTCTAACGCCTAAAAAACGCTTCTAACGCCTAAAAACGCATTTTAATTTTCGGTGGTCTAAAATTGCATTTTAAGGCCTTTAAACGCTTCTAACGCCTAAAAAAGGCTTTTTAATTTTCGGTGGTCTAAAAAGGCACTTTTAATGCCTTTTAGGCCTTTAAAGGCCTTAAAACGCCTTTTGAGACTTTGAAATTTTCCATGAGGTTCCAGCGATGGTCATGGACAATGCCTATAATTTTTGGTGATGATCAGATAAACATTTTGGGATAATTTTTGTGTGTGTTTCCTAGTCGATCTATAATTGAAGGGCTGTATATTAGAATATTAGTAATATTGGGAAAATATGTCAGTGTAAGAAAGAGACCTCTAATCGGGCAAGAGGGTGCAACTCCGCTCACTGATGTTTTTGTTTTTTGTGTTAAGCATGTTAAGCATTTTTATACCCAACGTACAGGTCGCATTTATGATCCGATTTGAATGAAATTTGGAACAAATCACTTATTTGTCTCAAGGACGAATGGTATAGGAATGGAAAAAATCGGTTTAGATTTAGATATAGCTCCCATATGTATTTTCGCCCGATTTAATGTAAATGGTGCAGCAAAGCCCCTATATATTTTCCGATTGGCACGAAATTTGGCATAGCGTACTGATTTTAGTCTAGAATGATGTGTTCTAAGTTTCGTTCAGATTTACATATCGCTCTCATATATATTTTCGTCCGATATAAGGTAAATGGTTCTCCAAAGTCCCTATATATCTTTCGATTTGCACGAAATTTTGCGTTTTTCTTTCTTCTTTTTTCTGAAAATACGTTTCTCCTCTCTCCTTTTCTCCCATAATTCTCCATCACGTTACGTGTTGCTACAACGTACAAATTGAGACTTTCATATGTATTTTGAGCGGGTGTCTGATTGAGATGAATAAATTAAATTTATCATTGGTTGCAGAATGACATGAGTATGATCCTTCAGGATACATATGTGAAAGGTATCATATAGTCGGCGCCGTCCGACTTTACTACTTTACTTACTGGTTTTTATTTTAATATTTTGGAAAAAATTCTTTTAACTCTGTTTTCCATTAAATTCTCTTTTTCTTCTTCTTATAGGGCTTTAGTGTAGTAGTAGATTAGTAGATTTTACCACAATTAGTAGATTTTAGTAGATTTTACCACAGGCCAGCATTTGTCGACAAGTGATGTGAAATGTGACCGCATACATATTATCGCAACATCTCTGCCACCATACCAGACTTCTGTCTGGTATGAGCAGCCCTTAAGCTATCAAAATGGCAAAATTAAACATGAGGACGACTGGATCCCATCTAATGGAGGATTTTTCGCAATCGAATGATATTATCGATTAGACGACAGAACAATAAGAATGATGGTTAGGGGAGGGAGGGTTATTAGAGGAATTTTATTATTGTTTATTTTAGTTTGTTGTACTAACACTCTTTTTCTCATTTCTCTCAATCTTTTCACTCTTCTCCCGAGGTAATCTGTGTAATGAGCTATAAAATGTCTCTCGGCATGTGTCTGTGTGTATGAGTTATATGACTCATTTCCAAGCCATTGTGTAATTCAAGCACGACCAACTTTTTAACACCTTTCGTTGAAAGTTTCTTCCACTTCCACTGACACCCTATCGGTGTCCTTAATCTGATTCACCCAGATTTGATCGTTGGTTTTCCTTGCGAAAAGCCAGTGTTTTCTAAGTGCCATTTGTTTGCTTATTTCTTTTTCATTTCCTTTGGATTTTTCTTTGGCAAGGTGTTGTCGGCCCACGCTACTGAAACTTGAGGAAGGTGATATTCTGTTATTACAAGAAAATGTCCTTAAATAAATAACAAAACGGAGACAGTCGACAATGGGCAGACAGAGAGTAAAGAAACAAATAAAATTTTTAGGTGGTTGGGGTCGGATTTTATTAAAATAAAAACAAAAGGCAACTAGCACCCGAGAGATATGAAAGCGGAACATGTTTTGCTTGAGTTCCACACACCAGTACATTTTTACTAATTGAGAACGAGTATACCAAAATCAAGGGGAGCGCACAATGGACTCATACAAAATAGTTGTGTCCTAACTACTACTACCGAAACACGTACAACAACTTGTTGGCCTATTTGTTGTTGTTACTATTCAAGACTGGAACTACCAAAAGGCAAGAATCAAACAAAAAAAAAATTTTTTTTAGTTGAAACAACAAGAGATACCCATGAAAGGTTTCATGGCAGGACCACATGCTTGACACACATACTTCGATATAAGTCTTTGGGAGGTGTGGCGCATATTCGCAAAACCACACTGACTCTCAGCACAGTCTTGCAGAGGAAATGGACAAATTTTTCTTTTTTTAATCATGTTTGTCTTTGTTTGTAAATAAATTCCACAAAGTTCTGGAAATTGGTAGGAGAACGAAAAAGCAAGCAGTGGGGAAATTCGATAGGAGATGGCCTCACAGATTAAAAAATAAATATTCGAAGAAATACCTGAAAAAAATATCTGAAGACCTCCCCTTTCCAATACTTTCTTACTTTAAATTCCCAAAAAAAAAAAATTCCCTTATATGCCCATATGTTAACCCCCAAAACCACTGTCCTTCAACCAAAAGAGTTTACATTTGTAAAACTACAACGACTAAGTCCTCGAACAAACTCAATGTTAAATTACTACAAAGTTGACAACAACGGCCAACTTCAAGCTCCACAGGAAACTGGAACGAAAATGTTTTCCAAAAAAACCTTAAAAATCATAGGTTGGGTACTTTATCTACGTCACTCTTGTAGACTGGACTTCATGCCGCTTTGCTTTTTAGTATCCTGACAATTTTTTGAGGGAGTTGGTAATTGTGTTCATTTGTTATTCGGTATGTTATGTTTTTAGGTTTTTGACTTTTGAAACAGTTGTTAGTTTTCTTTTTGGACAGAGACTAATGAACATTAGGAAAAGTTGAAAACAAAATATTTTGATTGTGTGTAGGTTCTTCTTTAATTTGTTCAACAAAATGGAAATACTTTTAAAAATCCATACTTATTATAGGTCATAAAAAATATTTTAAAACTAATGAGCGGAGCAGTATAGTCGGACGGGACCGACCATATGATACCCAACACAACTTCCACGAAAATCTAACTTTCTGTGGCACTACATTCTGAGCTATGACGTGGATTTATTAACGAATATTTTTCAAGGGCCAAATGAGGCGTGGATTTATTAAATAATATTTTTCAAGGGCCAACTGGGGCGTGGATTTATTAAAGAATATATTTCAAGGGCCAACTGAGGCGTGGATTTATTAAAGAAGATATTTCAAGGGCCAACTGAGGCGTGGATTTATTAAAGAATATTTTTCAAGGGCCAACTGAGGCGTGGATTTATTAAAGAATATTTTACAAGGGCCAACTGAGGCGTGGATTTATTAAAGAATATTTTTCATTCAACGTGTATATTTCCGCCCTCTAGTGTGGTAATGGGTTACTAAATAATATATGAATATGTAAGCACTTGTAAATATTAAAGTATAATTCCCACATCCCAGTACATACGACAATATATTTAGTATCAATTTAAAGGTCAACCACTCCTCTTAGATATAATATCAACCTCTCAGGTCTATATCCTTCAGGACTAAATATATATACCATAGAATACACATTTTGTCATTTTTCACACAAAAGTCAGGGTCAATATTGACCGATCTTCATCAAAACAGGCATGGATATTCTTTAAAGAATATTTTTCGAAGGGCCATAACTGCGGCCGTGGATTTACCAGAAAAACCGACAAAAATAAAGTTTTTCGTATATTTCATCCCCTAAATATTAACCGATCTTTTCCAAAAACAATAGGGTCTTCATTGAGGCGTGGATTTATTAAAGAAGAACCCATCCTACATGCAATATTTCGTGAAGATTGTTCTATAACTGTGGCCTGTATCGTGTTTTCAAATTATAATGGACAGACGGACGGACGGACACACATGTCTAGATCGACTCAGCTAGTCGAGATATGGCGATCGGTATACATAAAGTTGAGTAGGGTATAAAAATCCACGCTTATAATAGGTCATAAAAAATATTTTAAAACTAGTGAGCGGATCAGTATAGTCGGACGGGGCCGACCATACGATACCCTACACAACTTCCACGAAAATCTAACTTTCCGTGGCACAACATTCTGAGCTATGGCGTGGATTTATTAAAGAATATTTTTCAAGGGCGAACTGAGGCGTGGATTTATTAAAGAATATTTTTCAAGGGCCAAATGAGGCGTGGATTTATTAAAGAATATTAGATATAATATCAAATGGACTGACGGATGGACGGACGGAGGTGGATCTAGGATCAATATTTCGCGGCGTTACAAACTCTTTGGGCTGCACAAAGCTATAATACCCTACACAACTTTGTTGTCAGGATATTCTAACTTTGTGCAGCCCCAAGAGTTTGTAACGCCGCGAAATATAGACCCACCTTTAAAAATACCAATCGTCATATCTCGACCAGCTGAGTCGATCTAGACATGTGTGTCCGTCCGCCCGTCCGTCCATTATAATTTGTAAACACGATACAGGTCACAGCTATTGACCAATCTTCACGAAATTTGGCATGTAGGATGGGTTCTGGCCAATGAACACCCCTATTGTTGTTGGTAAAGTTCTGTTAATATTTAGGGAATGAAATGGACCAAAAATATTATTTTTGTGATTTTCTGGTCGCTCCAGAGGTCGCAATTATGGCCTAAACACCGCGAATGGAGAAGGAGTTCGGGCCAAAGGATAAGCATGTCTGTTTTGGTAAAGATCGGTTAATATTTAGCGGGTCAAATGGACCCTAACTTTTGTGTGAGAAAATACAAAATATGTATTCTATGGCGTATATATTTACACCTGAATGACATAGACCCAAGAAGTGGATAGTATTTCCAAGAGGAGTGGTTGACCTTTAAATTGATACCAATTATATTCTCGTATTTACTCAGATGTGGGAATTATACGTAAATATTTACAGGTGCTTACGTATTCATATATTATTTAGTAACCTATTACCACACTGGAGGGCGGAAATATATCGCTTTGAAATGTTCCATGAGGTTCCAGCTATGGTCAAGGACAACGCCTAAAATGTTAGGTGATGATCAGATAATAATTTTTCGGATGAAGTGGACCGAAAACTTAATTATTTGTACTTTTAAGTCGAAAACAGAACATCATATATATATGGTGAGGGGAATATGGACAAGTAATTAGAGGGGCTGTACTGATTATTAGTAACATTTTCACACTCTAGCTAGTCAAAAGTGTGCAAATATATATATTACCCAATCTCAGAATGTAGAACCACAGAAAGTTAGATTTTCATGGAAGTTGTGTAGGGTATCGAATGGTCGGCCCCGTCCGACTATACTGCTCCGCTCACTGGTTTTAAATATGTTTTCATGGATCGCCAATTTTATTTTTATAAATATTTTTCACAGTCTTCCATTTTGTTGAACAAATTAAATAAAATCCCAAACAAAATCAAAATAATTTGTGTTCAATTTATCCTGATGTTCATAAGACTCTGTCGAAAACTAAAAACATTTCCAAAAGTCAAAAACCTAAAAACATAACAGTCATGATTATGCATCCCCATATTTTTTCTGTTTTTTTTTTTTTTTTTTGGAAATCATTTTCGTTTTAGTTTCCTGTGGAGCTTGAAGTTGTCCGTTGTTAACTTTGTAGTAATTTAACATTGTGTTTGTTGGGCGCTTTGTTGTAGTTGTTCTACAATTGTTTTAAGGGAAACCCCCCAATCTCCATCTTAATTTTTCAAGATTTTCAATGGGCTGGTAAATCAATACCAATGCTTGTTAATGTTTGTAACTTTGCACATATATAATTGAAGAAAAATAATTTACCAAAAATTTTTTATTGTTTTGTTGTTGTTTTTTGTAGTTAAAGAAAAACCTTATTTTTGATGGCGGGCATGATAACTCCTCACTGGAACATCTGAGATACCGAAAATTCACAGTTCTGTGTTCGAAAGAGTACATGTCTGGCTCTCGACATGAACATAGGATTGACTTTGCTGCTAAAATTAACACATGGCGGACCTTTGAAAAACTATTTTTGGAAAACCGCCGATTTTTGACCAAAAACCAAGTTAAAAAAACCGGTGAGCGCAGCAGTATAGTCGATGTGGTGGCGATGGTGGCTTTAACACATGCGATCTGTACCGAGAGAACGAAAATTACTCTCCCAACGGATCTATGCGTGTGTCCAACACAATCATAGCAGTTTGCATATGTATTGTTGGCTAACCCTGGTTTAAACCTTAAGCAGTAACAAAAACAAAAAATAGGCCAACATGTTCTTGTACGTGTTTCTGGTAGTAGTAATAGTTAGGCCACAACTATGTTGTACGAGTCTTTGTGTTCACCCCTGTTTTTTGATACCCGTTCTCAATTAGTAAAAATGTGCTGGTGTGTGTGCAAGTGTAAATCAAAAAAAAAAAAAACAACAAGTTGGCCTCTCATATCTCTACAGCACATTTTTTGTCTTTTGTTTTCGTTTTATTAAAACCGGGCCCTAACCACCTTAAAATTGTATTTGTTTTTCACTCTCAGTCTGACGACCAGCCTGCCTACCCATCTTGGTTTTGTTATTGATTTAAGGACATTTTCTTGTAATAACAGAATATCACCTTCCTCAAGTTTCCATAGTTTGAGCCGGCAACACCGTGCCAAGAAAAACAAAGTAAAGGAAAGCCAAAGGAAATGAAAAAGAAACAAGAAAACCAATGCCGCTTAGAAAACACTTGTTTTTTCGCTAGGAAAACCAACAATAAAATCTGGGTGAAACAGATTAAGGACACCGATAGGGTGTCGGTGGAAGTGGAAGGAACTTTCAACGATGCTCGTCGAAGGTGTTGCCACAAAAGGTGTTAAAAACTTAGTCGTGCTAGAATTACACAATGGCTTGTTTAGGGGCCACAACAAAAACATAACCAGACATATATAGAGAGACATTTTATGGCTCATTACACAGATTACCTCAGAGCAAAAGTTGGCAGAGGGCTGTTAGTACAATCAAATAAAACAAATATTATTAAATTCTTGTAATACATCCTCAATCCCCCTTACCCTATGCTTATGGTTCTGTCATCAAATCAATGATATCATTCGAATGCACAATAGACGTGATCCCATCGTCATGTTCGGTTTTGCCATTTTTATAGCTTAAGGGTTGCTCATTTTCTGTCTGTTATGGTGGCAAAGTATTGCGATAAAATATGTGTATGTGGTCACATTAGGCATGAATGAAGACAATGTTGTCCAATTGCCGACAAGTGTTGGCCAATAGCAAAGTCAACTGATTGGCAATACATGGTGAAGAGGGACATTTAGAGGAAACTAGAATTAAAAGACTATTTTCGAAATATTTCTAAAAATCGATGTTTTTGGTATTTAAAATAATCCACGCCTTTGGTAGGACCCTGAAAAATATTTTTAATAAATCCAAGCCTACGGAAGGACCTAAAAAATATTTTTAAAATATCCTAGCCTATTATCGATCATGAAAAAATATTTTTCAAAAATTTTCGCATATTGTACGTGTTAATATAAATTTTTTACAATGAATAATTATTTTTAAAAGACTCGTTCTAACAACATTTTAATCCGCCATTGTTTCAATCATGTAAATAATCTCTGCCTTTCCTTCTTCATCTCTTGCCTGATGCCTGTAAACACAGCCACTTTGAATATTCTTTGGTAATTGTTGTTCATCCATAATAAATGTACTCTTTTGACTTGCATTCTTTTCATTTACTTCACATTTAACCTCCCTACCGCACTTATTTCTCTTACAAGTCGGTTAAATAACTTCGATACATGCAATTTTAAAGGTAAACCAGGACAATGCAATCAAGCTCAGACGGCAAAGGTTCCGGCACTAAACGTTCAGCCCTAGCATCACTCATACTTCGTACGTTCGTTCACTTACTTGTATCCTACATCGCTTCATCGTTCATTCAATTTGTATTCATGACTCACACAAAAATTCATTTCCTCAATTGCCAAGCCGCACTGAAATGCTGAACTTTTTGGAATGTTTCCTCTTTTGGCTGAAGCATCAGCATCATTGTCAAAGGTATCAATATGCCACAACAATAACAAGAACAACAGCAGCAACGACGAAGATAAGCATTTTAAATTGAAATTCGATTTCCAACACTATGTTGTATCGCAAACTGCTCGCTCGTTATAATTGCCATCTTTCGATGTTGTTGCAAAAGTTGTTGTGAACTCAGAAAGTATTTTGGAACAATTTCAAGTTGAGAATGAATGATGGCTGAAATTGCTAAACGCACACATATAGATACATACATATGTGCACTCGAGAACGGATTTCCTCATTGCATGAATTTATTTTGAATATGGAAAAGTATGCAGATTTTTGGGTGACATGATTTCAGGTGACACCGTTTGGATTTGGAAACAAATACACTGAAGAAAATATTTTGTTTTATTACACGGCTATTGTAACTACATGAAAAAATATTTTTAAAAAATCCACGGGTATTACAACTACTTGAAAACATATTTCAGGACCATTAACATGAAATTGGATGAACTAAGATATTTGATATATATTTTTTTTCAATTTCAATTCAATTTATTTCATAAACGAGAACCTAGCCCAAAAGCCATGAGCGATTCCAAAAACTTCTTTACATGGGCTACTCCAAAAGCTTAAAATTAACAGTATATCACTTAATCATATCATGAACTACTCCATTTTTTTTACTTTATAAAGAAATTTTATTTCTTTCTAAATTAATTTTATTTCAACATTTTACAAATGCTTTGAAAACGTAGCAGATATTTATATGTTTAGTATATATTTATGTAAATGTGGACCGATTTAGATCAATTAAAAAAACATGTCATTGTAGAGTCGTTTGTTTATAATGGGGCAAATTATATAATTCAGTTGAAAGGAAATCTCAATCGGTTATCTCTTGATTATTTGGAGCTCAAAAATATATATGAAAGCTATATCCGAATCCGAAACGATTTCAACGTTCAAGGTTATACTAACTTCAGTACGTTTTAAGCATATGGGCCATATTATTGGTCCTTGGTGCATTATATATATATTTGTCTGACAAAAATATATATGGGAGCTAAACTAACTTCAGGACGTTGCTCAAATTTTATGCCTACAGGCCATATTGTGGGTCTTTGGCTCATTGTTGACATAAAATCGGACGATTATATATATATATACCTTATGTTACACTAACTTCAGTACGTTGTGCAAAATTGTGTGCCAATCGGCCATATTTTGGAGCTGTGGTGGACCATTAACTGAAAATCGGACGAAACTATTTATGTGAGCTATATCAAAATCTGAACCGATTTCAATAAAACGTGACACATGTTATATTACATTAACTTTAGTACGTTCTGCAAAATTTTGAGCCAATCGGTAATATTTTGCAGTTTTGGTACCCCATTTACTGAAAATCGGATGAAACTATATATGGGAGCTATATGTGAACCGATTTCAGCGAAACTTTCCACATCGTTGGTTATACTAACTTCAGAACGTTCTGCAAAATTGTGTGCCATTCGGCCATATTTTGGAGCTTTGGTGCGCTATTTACTAAAAATCGGCCGATGCTATATATATGGGAGCTATATCGAAATCTGAACCGATTTCTCCGAAACATTCCACACAGTAGGCTATACTAACTTCAGTACGTTGTGCAAAATTTTTTGTCAATAGGCCATATCTTGGAGCTTTGGTACACCATACTGAAAATCAGACGAAAATATATATGGGAGCTACATCTAAATTTGAACCGATTTTTCCCAATTTCAATTGGGTTCGTCCTTGGGCCAAATAAGTGACCTATGCCAACTTTCATCCAATTCGGATCATAAATGCGACCTGTACTTTGTTTACAATTTAACATATACAGACTGACGCACTGACGAACATGCATAAGTTGACTCAGAAAGTGATTTTATGCATATTCTCTAAAGGAACCATGTGCCTATCTCGTTTCCTTTTGCGTGTTACCAACATATACACAAAGACATAATACCCTGTATCACAGTGTGGTGAAGGGTATAAAAATCCACGGCTATTGTAAATACTTGAAAAAAATATTTTTAAAAAATCCACGCCTTGGGTACCACACATCTTGTTGGACACTGCAACAATATTTTTAAAAATTCGCCTTTTCTGTTATTTCATTATTTGAAATATCCAATAACATTATTTGTTGGCCATTTGCCCAACTTCCTCAATGGAAGTTGTGTGTCGTTCAATGCCTTTATTATTTGTCACTTTTCGGTGTTTATGTGAAAATTTCCACATAAATCATTTTCCGAACATGCTAGCTAGTACAATTTTCGGGATCGTTAATTTATGTGTAACATTTGTCACTGACACGTAGTCTGGCCAACAACAGTCACAGAGTAGTCGACACAATTGCAATTTAAATGAGTGGCAAATGAAATGAGGAGAGAGCGCACGAATGAGAGGTTTATGAGCTACTTATTTAATTCGAATGAAGTGAAACATGAGTAGGGCAATTGAAAGTTATATATTTGAGGTTATTGCCTAAAAATATGCAAAATTGAAGAAACTAACTTTTAAGGCAAATTTAAATATTGTTTGGATTTTTCTATTTTAAAATTATTTTTTTAATTTAATTTATCAGTTTCCAATCTAGTGTCCTCTGCATTCTGCTTCCCTCACGATTCATACCATATATTTACTCCGAAGAATTGGTCAATAAAATAAATTAAAGAAGGACAAAGGCCATAAAATAAATATTCCAAAAACAAAGTATCACAAATAACTGTAAAAATTCCAAAGTGCCTGAAAACAACACCATTTGTAGCAGTTCCATATAAATGGATTACTGGCACAATGCCCATGGACAAAGGTAGCAATAAAGGGGTATCAGAAATGGTTGAACATGGCCACCAATAAGAGTGGATTAATGATGTTTTAAAAATAAATATTTTTTTCAAGGATCAAAACATTAAGGTGGGATTTTTTTTTTAAATATTTTCTATACCAGCCATAACCTTGAGTTTTGTTTAAAAAAATTTGTGAGGCCTGTTTTAACAGTGGATTTTAAAAAATATTTTAAAAGATCTGCAATAAACGATATAAAATTTTTAAAAATTTACCAGGATTATCAAGAAGTGCTGATTTTTAAAGAAAAAATTTTTTAGTCTTTTCTATTCTTTAAAATTTATGTTCTTATGTTCTAATCCTATAACCCTTCTTAGTAGATGTATTTATTTATACAGTAAATAAAAATAACAACAATTTGTTGTTTAAAGTTCATTGACATTTCCACACGACGTCAAAGAGAAGCAGTCTGGGTCTACCTCTACCCATACTGGCACATCAAGTTATACTGGTTGTGTTGTTGCTACCATTTGGAAAGGTGTATAAAATGTTGGGATTTTAAAAATTTGTAGAATGTGCAATAAATTGCTTAAAATATTTTAAATTATTTTTTTTCAGGGACCTACAATAGTAGCAAAAATAGGTGTTGATTTTTATACCCTGCACCACACTGTGGTATTATTAGGGTATTATGTCTTTGTGCATATGTCTTTGTAACAGGCAAAAGGAATCGAGATAGGCCCATGGTTCATTTTGATAATATGCATAGAATCATTGTCTGAGTCGATTTATGCATGTCCGTCCTTCCATGTATTTTTGTGAACAAAGTACAGGTCGCATATATGATCCGACTTGGATGAAATTTGGCACAAGTTACTTATTTGGCTCAAGGACGAACCCTATTGAAATTGAAGAAAATCGGTCTACGTTTAGGCATAGCTCCTATATATGGGTACCCCCAAATTTTCGGTATTTTGAGGTTCTTGAGTGCGTTTTTTAACTGAATTCGCTGAAATTTGGTACTTTGAGTTCTGATTGGGTAACAAATCTTCCTACCAAAAATTATAAATAAAGGTCCATTTTTTCGGATAGCTCCCATATAAGGGTACCCCCAATTTTCGGTGTTTTGAGGGTTTTGATCGCATTTTTCGACCGAATTCGCTGAAATTTGGTGCTTTGAGTTATTATTGGGTTTCAAATCGCCCTACCAAAATTATAAATAAAGGTCCATTTTTTCGGATAGTCCCCATATAAGGGTACCCCCAATTTTCGGTATTTTCGGGTTCTTGTTTTATAACTGAATTATCTGAAATTTTGTAAATTGGGTTCTTATTGGGTACAAAATTACTGCACTAAAAATTTTAAATATAGGTCCAGTTTTTCTGGTAGTCCCCATATAACGGTATCCCCAAATTGTTGGTATTTTGGGGGTTCTGATCGTATTTTTCACCCGAATTGACTGTAATTTAGTACGTCGAGTTCTTATTAGGTAGCAAATCTCTCCACTATAAATTATAAATATAGGTCAATTTTTTCGGGTAGACCCCATATAAGAGTTCCCCCAATTTTCGGTATTTTGGGGTTCTGGAACCAAATTCTTTTTGTAATTTGGTTTTTGGTAGTCGTCTATGGCAACAAACCTCCCTCCCAAAAATTAATAATATTCGCCCCCATAAAACCTCCTTTTTATACCCTTCACCACACTGTGGTAAAGGGTATAATGTCTTTGTGCATATGTTTGTAACAGGCAAAAAGAATCGGCATAGACCCTTGGTTCCTTTTGAGAATATGCATAGAATCACTTTCTGAGTCCGTCCATGTATTTTTGTTGACAATGTCGCATTTATGATCCGAGTTTTGTTGAAATCGGTTCAGATTTATATATAGTGGTGAAGGGTAATATATAGTCGGCCCCGTCGGACTTTACTGCTTTCCTTACTGGTTTAACAGTGCGGCATGCCGAATAACGCGTATCAATTTCGATATAAATCGTTTTCCATAAATTTGTCCCTTGGTACGCAGACGACTCTAAATCTGCCAGAATGAAATTAAATCATAGGTTGCAGAAAGTCATGAATATTTTCCTTCGAGGGAACATTGATATACAATTGTAAGGATACATATGTACAATATACCCAAAGTGGTGAAGGGTATCATATAGTCGGCCCAGTCTGACTTTTCTACTTTCCTTACTGGTTACAAATAATTTTTCGTGGACCTACAATAGGCGTGGATTTTTCAAAAATATTTTTTCATGGGCCAAATATAGTTGTGGATTTTCTTTTAAATATTTTTCATGGACCAACAATAGGATTTTTCTTTCGTTTTTTTTTTGAATGTTGAAAAATTGCACCTTATCAAGTAAAACTTATTTCTATTGTTTTCACGTTTTTCTTTGTTAACTGAAAGCAAATTATTCATCTTTTGTGTCCATGCCGCGTTTATTGTTCTTTCAAAGCCATGGCAAATTAATTTAACTCTCTGTCTAACCAAAATACCAAAGAATTCACAACGCGCCACTGCATGGCCAACGAGTAGACAAACTGCATTCCAGAATCAAACAGCCAAAATGAGAAAAAAATTGCTTGCAAACTAAAACAAAAGCCTTTTCAGTCTAACCAAGAATTTGTGTGGCAGCATCTGAAGTTTGTGGGCAAATAAAGGGGTTTTGGGATGTTGTTTTTCCTTCTTTAGTTTTTTTGGAGGTGGTGGCGTCACAAAACTCCGCTTGAGTGTTAAACAGTGCTTTAGAAAACTTGCGTCAAAAAGTATATAGCAATGGGAAATAATTACAAAAGAGCCAGTTTTTAGGGGTTTTGATTATAATTTTATATATGATTTTTTTTGCATCTGTTAAATAATTAAATAAATACTGAAAGGATTTTTGGGCAACCAAATAAACTTTCACCTGAATAAAATTTGCAAACAAAAATCTTTTTTTCGCATTATTTTTTCATTAAAAAAATCCTTTTCAGTACCTTTGACATGCTTTTTTTAACAGGCTTACATTGTTACCGAAAACTTGGAAGGTTTGCTTTACGAAATTTTATTATAATTTTTTTTCAATTTGGGCCATAAAACAAATATTTCCATCTTTCTTACATGGCAAAATAATAATTTTCAGTACCTTTAACGTTGCTCCTAACAAAATGTGAAACTTTCCTTTTCCAAAATCTTGTTAATATTTTCTGTATTTGGGTCATGAATAAATCCAGCAATAAGCCATGATTTAACGCCCTCAACGATATGTCCGCAATTGCGGCTTTGTAAGGCTTTAAGGGTTTCACGGCATACTTTTCACATTTTTAATATTTACATAATTGTTGCATACTTTCAGGGTAACAGGCAAAGTACCCATGGTTCCTTTTGAGAATATGCATAGAATCACTTTCTGAGTCGATTTATGCATGTCCGTCCGTCCGTCCGTCTGTCCGTCTGTCCGTCCGTCTGTAGATGTTAAATTGTAAACAAAGTACAGGTCGCATTTATGATCCGATTTGGATGAAATTTGGCACAAGTCACTTATTTGGCCCAAGGACGAACCCTATTGAAATTGGGAAAAATCGGTTCAGATTTAGATATAGCTCCCATATATATTTTCGACCGATTTAATGTAAACGGTCCCTATATATCATTCGATTTGCACGAAATTTGGCACAGCGTAATGAATTAGGTCTAGAATGATGTGTGTTAAATTTCATAAAAATCGGTTCAGATTTAGATATAGCTCCCATATATATTTTCGTCCGATTTAAGGTAAATGGGGCACCAAAGTCCCTTTATATCATTCAATTTGCATTAAATTTGGCATAGAGTACTGAATTAGGTGCAGAACGATGTATGCCAAGTTTCGAGAAAATCGGTTCAGATTTAGATATAGCTCCCATATATAGGTTCCTCCGATTTAAGGTAAATGGGGCACCAAAGTCCTTCTATATCCTTCGATTTGCACGAAATTTTGCATAGAGTACTGAATTAGGTCCAGAATGATGTGTGCCAAGTTTCGAGAAAATCGGTTCAGATTTAGATATAGCTCCCATATATAGTTTCGTCCGATTTCATGTATATGGTGCACCAAAGTCCCTATATATCCTTCGATTTGCACGAAATTTGGCATAACGTACTGAAATGAGCCTAGAGAGATGTCTGCCAAGTTTTGAGAAAATCGGTCCAGAATTCTATATAGCTCCCATATATAGTTTCGTCCGATTTCATGTAAATGGTGCCCCAAAGTCCCAATATATCTTTCGATTTGCACGAAATTTGGCATAACGTAATGAATTAAGCCTAGAGTGATGTCTGCCAAGTTTCGAGAAAATCGGTCCAGATTTCTATATAGCTCCCATATATAGTTTCGTCCGATTTCATGTAAATGGTGGACCAAAGTCCCTATATATCCTTCGATTTGCACGAAATTTGGCATAACGTACTGAAATGAGCCTAGAGAGATGTCTGCCAAGTTTCGAGAAAATCGGTCCAGATTTAGATATAGCTCCCATATATAGTTTCGTCCGATTTCATGTAAATGGTGGACCAAAGTCCCTATATATCCTTCGATTTGCACGAAATTTGGCATAACGTACTGAAATGAGCCTAGAGAGATGTCTGCCAAGTTTCGAGAAAATCGGTCTAGATTTCTATATAGCTCCCATATATAGTTTCGTCCGATTTCATGTAAATGGTGCCCCAAAGTCGCAATATATCTTTCGATTTGCACGAAATTTGGCATAACGTACTGAATTGAGCCTAGAGTGATGTCTGCCTTCTTTCGTGAAAATCGGTCCACATATAGATATAGCTCCCTTTTATTATAGATTGATTTTAAGTATTTAACGTATCCTTCGATTTGCACGAAATTTGGCATGGTGCCCAAAGTCGCAATATATGGTGCCCCAAAGTCGCAATATATCTTTCGATTTGCACGAAATTTGGCATAACGTACTGAATTGAGCCTAGAGTGATGTCTGCCTTGTTTCGTGAAAATCGGTCCAGATATAGATAATGCTCTATTTTATTATAGATTGATTTTAAGTAATTGACGCACCAAGGAACCAATAGCTTGATAGGAACAAAACGTTCTGAAATTACTATAACCTAACCTGTGACATGTTTGTTTGAAATCGCTTAATATTTGGATAGAGCTTCCATATATATTTTCGCCAGATTTCAAGTAAATTGGGCATCAAACTCCTCATGTAGTCAGATTGACATACATTTTTGCACAACTTACAAAATTGAGCATAGAATTACGTATTTGCGTTTTCTAGAAGTACAGACATAGCCCAACGGATGAAATGTTTATATTTGTTTGAAGTCGATTTACATACTTTATGAATAGATCTAGGAAGATTCACATTTAGATAAATATCACATATTTTATTTCAACCAATTTCATGTTAATAGTCCTGTTTAATATACCCATAGTGGTGAAGGGTATCATATAGTCGGCCCCGTCCGACTTTACTACTTTCCTTACTGGTTTTTAATATGACCCAAGAAAACAATAATGTTGACAGCAGACATTGGCCTTTGGTATTTGGTGCTTTACACATGGATTAATTTCACGTCATGCTATAATGTCGCGTAAAAAGGAGGAGAATTTTGATAAGAGGGGGGAAATTAAAAAAGAAATTCACGCTTGAAAATGGATGAAGAAAAAATAGTTTATTTTTAAATCACGCACGCCGATTTTTGGTCCATGAAACACTATTTATACCCTTCACCACACTGTGGTACAGGGTATTATGTCTTTGTGCATATGTTTGTAACAGGCAAAAGGAAACGAGATAGACACATGGTTCCTTTTGAGAATATGCATAGAATCACTTTCTAAGTCGATTTAAGCATGTCCGTCCGTCCGTCCGTCCGTCTGTCCGTCCGTCTGTCTGTCTGTCCATGTTAAATTGTAAACAAAGTACAGGTCGCATTTATGATCCGAATTGGATGAAATTTGGCATAGGTCACTTATTCGGCCCAAGGACGAACCCTATTGAAATTGGGAAAAATCGGTTCAGATTTAGATATAGCTCCCATATATATATTTAACCGATTTAATGTAAACGGTCCCTATATATCTTTCGATTTGCACGAAATTTGGTACAGCGTAATCATTTAAGTCTAGAATGATGTCTGCCAAGTTTCGTGAAAATCGGTCCAGATTTAGATATAGCTCCCATATATAGTTTCGTCCGATTTCATGTAAATGGTGCCCCAAAGTCCCTATATATCTTTCGATTTGCACGAAATTTGGCATAACGTATTAAATTAAGCCTAGAGTGATGTCTGCCAAGTTTCGAGAAAATCGGTTCAGATTTAGATATAGCTCCCATATATAGTTTCGTCCGATTTCATGTAAATGGTGCCCCAAAGTCCCTATATAGCCTTCGATTTGCTCGAAATTTGGCATAGCGAAATGGATTAGGTCTAGATTGATGTGTGTTAAGTTTGCTGAAAATCGGTTCAGATTTAGATATAGCTCCCATATATATTTGCGTCCGATTTAAGGTAAATGGAGTACCAAAGTCCCTATATATCTTTCGATTTGCACGAAATTTGGCATAACGTATTAAATTAAGCCTAGAGTGATGTCTGCGAAGTTTCGAGAAAATCGGTTCAGATTTAGATATAGCTCCCATATATAGTTTCGTCCGATTTCATGTAAATGGTGCCCCAAATTCCCTATATATCTTTCGATTTGCACGAAATTTGGCATAACGTATTAAATTAAGCCTTGAGTGATGTTTGCGAAGTTTCGAGAAAATCGGTTCAGATTTAGATATAGCTCCATATATAGTTTCGTCCGATTTGATGTAAATGGTGCCCCAAAGTCCCTATATATCCTTCGATTTGCTCGAAATTTGGCATAGCGAAATGGATTAGGTCTAGATTTATGTGTGTTAAGTTTGCTGAAAATCGGTTCAGATTTAGATATAGCTCCCATATATATTTTCGTCCGATTTAAGGTAAATGGTGTACCAAAGTCCCTATATATCCTTCGATTTGCACGAAATTTGGCATATCGTACTTAATTAAGTCTAGAATAGTCCACGTTAAGTTTCTCGAAAATCGGTTTGGATTTAAATATAGCTCCTATATAAATTTTCGTCCGATTTAATGTAAATAGTGTACCGAAGTCCCTATACATATTTCGATTTGCACAAAATTTGGCATAGTGTACTAAAATGAGTCTGGAGATTTAAGTGAAATGAGATTTATATATAGCTCCTATATATTTTTGCTTCCGATTTTATGTAAATTGTGCACTAAAGACCCAAAGTTTGTCCGATTGCCACACAATTATGTACAATACAGAAGTTAATATAAGATAATCTCTGCCATTCTCATTGAAATCGGTTCAGATTTTGATATAGCTTCTACATATATATTTTCGTCCAATTTTACACAAAATTGACACAAATTTTGCACAACGTACTAAAGTTTTGAAATTTGGAAAGTGTAGAAATCGGTTCAGATTTTGATAGAGCTTCTATATATATTTTCTGCCGAGTTTTGGTAATTTTGTCCCATTGTAAGAAGCAACCGTATATCTGAACAAATGAAAAATTTAGTATAGGTTGCAGAATTCGACGTCTATTAGCATTCATCTGTTGAATATACCCAAAGTGGTGAAGGGTATCATATAGTCGGCCCCGCCCGACTTTTCTACTTTCCTTACTGGTTTTAAAAATCCATTAATGTCTTTCCATTAAAAAATATTTTAAACCAGTGAACGGAGCAGTATAGTCAGACGTAGCCGACCATATGATACCCTACACAACTTCCACGAAAATCTAACTTTTTGTGGTTCTATATTCTGAGCTTGGGCAATATTTCGCTATATTTGCACCTTCATGACCGACTGGAGGTCAACAAATATTACTAGTATTCAGTTTTTAAATTAAAATTTGGGCAACCAGTAGTGGAGGACTGTACATGTCCAGATTATCTTCACCGTGGGTTGTGTTGTGATGTTGGGCTTATAATTATGGTCTATAGATCGGCTCGAAAAAAAAATAATACCCTGTACCACAGTGTGGTGAAGGGTATAAACACAAAAACATTAAGTTTTCGGTCCACTTCATCCCAATATTATTATCTGATCACCACCGAAAATGATAGGCGTTGTCCTTGACGATACCTCGATCCTCATGGAAAATTTCAATGCGATCAGCGCTATATTTTCGCCCTCTAGTGTGGTAATTTGTTACTAAATACTATATGAATACGTAAGAACCTGTAAATATTTAAGTGTAACTCCCACATCCGAGTACGTATGACAATATAATTAGTATCAATTTAAAGGTCAACCACTCCTCTTGGATATACTGTCAACTTCTCGGGCCCATGTCCTTCAGAGGTTAATATATATGCCATAGTATACAAATATTATAATTTTTCACACAAAAGTAATTTCACATAAAAATTCTTTGGCCCTTTCTCTGCGGTCTCTGGAGCGACCAGAAATCCCGACAAAAATGAAATATTTGGTCCATATCATCCCCTAAAATAACCGATCTTTACCAGAAATAAGGGTCTTCATTGGGCAGAACCCATTGTACATGCAAAATTTCGTGAAGATTGGTCCATAACTGTAGCCTGTATTGTGCTTACAAATTATAATGGACGTGCGGACACACATTTCTAGATCGACTCAACAAGTCGAGGTGGGTCTAGGACCAATATTTCGCGGCGTTAAAAACTCTTGGGGCTGCACAAAGCTACAATACCCTGACAACATAGTTGTGTAGGGTATAAAAATCCACACCTGTTGTAGGACTATAAAAATATTTTTAAAAATTCCACGCCATGAAAATTATTTTTCGTAATTAAAAAAAAACATTTTTAAAAAATCTGGTCCAATTTTAATTTTGCCTCCTTTGCGTAGAAAGTGGAAACGCACACCTCTTTTGCCTTATTTCTGCAACATAACATGATTTCATTTTTCAAATGTCGACATACATATTTTGTAAATATGAAAAGAAGTCCATGAAAGTAAATGAAAGAAAAAGTAGTCATCATCAATGATTTCCATATCGGTTTGATGAACGTTTTTCCGTTAATTAAATGCTCCAAACAGGCATCATGGTTGAGAGTGAGTTGCTCTTAATGATGATGTTTTTGTCGTTTTTACTTACTATGGTAATGAAATCGAATGGCATGGTGATGTTCCACACACGTTTTTATGGAAAAAGAAATGTGTTCAAAATCATTGTCGAGATAGTAGTCATTATTAAAGCTTAATGTTTGTTGGTCATCAATGAATATTGTGAATGTCAATAAACTACATGTGTTGGCATTCAAAAAGTCAATTTTCAATTTTTTGTTAGTTACGCCATTTTGCATTTTAGCTAATGATATTCCAAAACATCTAATTTATTTGTGGTCTTTGAATAAAAAACACCCTTAAAAAATTATTTATTTTTTTCGGTCTTAAAAATATTATTAAAACCAGGTGAGGTTGAAACTAGGACGGGCCGACCATACAATACCCTACACAACTACCACGGAACCCTAACATTCTGCTGATGTTTATTTCGAGCATGGGCAACATTTCGTGATATTTACAACCTCTTGCCCGATTAGAGGCAGAGGTGCTGCATTACACTGACATATTTTCGAAATATTACTAATATCCAGTACAGCCCTTTTAATTACTTGTCCAGATTCCCCTCTCCGTGGGTTGTGTTGTGATGTTCGGCTTATAATTGACTCGACTAGAAAAACCACAAAATATTAAGATTTTGGTCCACTTCATCCCAGTGTTATTATCTGATCATCACCGAAAATGATAGGCGTTGTCCTCGACCATACCTGAATCCTCGTGGAACATTTCAATGCGATCAGCGCTATATTTCCGCCCTCTAGTGTGGTAATGGGTTACTAACTAATATCTGAATACATAAGCATTTGTAAATATTTATGTGCAACTTCCACATCCGAGTACATACGACTATATAATTAGTATCAATTTAAAGGTCGCCCACTCCTCTTGGATATACTATCAACTTCTCGGGTCTATGTCCTTCAGGAGTAAAAATATACGCTATAGAATACAAATGTTGTCACCTTTCACACAAAAGTTAGGGTCCATTTGACCCGCCAAAAAACAGGCATGCTTATTCTTTTGGCCCGATCCCCTTCTCCATGCAAAAATTCGGTGTTTGGACCATAATTGCTACCTCTGGAGCGACCAGAAAAACCGACAAAAATAACGTTTTTGGTCCATTTCATCCCCTAAATATTAACCGATCTTTTCCAAAAACAACAGGGGTCTTCATTGGCCAGAACCCATAATACATGCGTTACAAACTTTTGGGGCTGCACAAATCTATAATACCCTGACAACATAGTTGTGTGGGGTATAAAAATTAAATTATGTCCGGATAATTCTTTTTTATTAAATTTTACAAAAAATGTGTGCATAAAATTAAAATTTCAAAATAATTATTTGCCCATAAACAGGTTATTTATCCTCCATTGCAATGGACAACATCTGATCTCCGATTTTTGGCCCACAGACCAACTCGTATATTTTCTCACATTTTACTTTAACATTAAACATGCGAATATTTTATTTATTTATTTTTTTGTTCACAAGTCGCCCAACATTGCCTGGTCTGAACATACAACCACAATATTGTGTTGTCTCATAACTGTCTCCATATGAAGTCGGACTCACAGAGCAACCATAAATTTTGTTGCTGTTTTTGTTGTTGCTGCTTTTGTTGAGTCTTATGTTTACGTTTTTAATAATAAATATAGTTCACCTAGTTTTTCATCACGACAAGTTGCGTTTACAGTCATTGATTACAACAGGTTTTCCCAGATTTTGTCAGCTAACCACAAGTGGTTGAGAAGGGGGACAAGGAGTTAGGTTTTAGTAGATAAACATGTTGCAATAGTTTTGTTACTCTTGTTTTTCTTCTATTTGTCAATTAAGAGCAAGTTTACTTTTATTTAGTGAAATGAAATCGAGTGAAAACAGGATTTGCAACGACAGTGAAACATCCTCAGGACTAAATTTATTCGGAAGCAAATTGTTAATTGGTTTTTTCGTCAACCTACAGGTCCTCACAGTCATACCATAATTTCGAATTAGTAGAAATCGTAATAATTTATTATTGTTAATTGTTTTAATTCGGCTTGACTGTTGTTTTGAGTTCCAGTTCTGTGCTCACCGCCACGTTCATCACCATTACTGTCATCAATGAAAATTCATCCTCAATAAAAAGCGAAATAATACCAGGCAGCTGTTAAATTTGTATTTATTACAGTTATTTAAATTTATTGGTGTCTATAATGAGCACAATTTCACTTTTTTTTAAATTGGATTATAGGCTTACAGCTTCTTTATTCAATTGATGCTAATGAATTGCTTTCATTTTTGTTTCGATGAAAGTTAGAATGAACACAAAAACTGTAAAGAGAAGATTAAACAAAATTAGGAACAGAAGACCTTCCTTACATTACTTAGCTGGCTTGTTACAGAAAGGTTGTTCCATAAGCTGATCTTAAAAAAGATTTCCAAGCGCGTCGGTCTTTTGCGCAAATCCACCAATTTGGAAGACCACATTCCAAGATGTTGTTTTCTACTTGGTCTTTCCATCTAATTCGTGGCTTTCCCCTTCTACGGGAACCATCAGTAGGCTCATATTTATATGCCTTTTGAGCTGGGACATTTTCATACATCCGCACAACATGGCCTAGCCACCGTAGTCGCTGCAGCTCAATACGACTGACTATGTCGATGTGGTTCATTCGACGCCAATATTCACCGTCGACGCAGATCGGCCCGTAGATCTTTCGGAGAATTTTTCTTTCAAACACCCCAAGAGCTGCCTCATCTGCTTGTACCATGCTCCTGATCCATATAATAGCACGGTTAGTATCAGCGTCTTGTAAAGTGTGAGTTTGGTCTGGCGGGAGGTGACCTTGCTTTTGAGTTGTTTGCTCAGACCTTAGTAGCATCGGTTGGCTATCACAATCCTTCTCCGAATTTCAAAACTGATGTCATTCGTTTTATTTATGGCGGTACGAAGATATATAAAGTCTTTAACTACCTCGAAGCTGTAGTTTTCAAGTTCCACAGTTGGTGCATTTTTTAAAAATATTTTTTCTTGTACAATACAATAGACGTGAAAAATATTTCTCATGGTCCAACCATAGGCGTGGATTTTTATACCCTTCACCACACTGTGGTACAGGGTATTATGTCTTTGTGCATATGTTTGTAACAGGCAAAAATAATCGAGATAGACCCATGGTTCCTTTTGAGAATATGCATAGAATCACTTTCTGAGTCGATTTATGCATGTCCGTCCGTCTGTCTGTCTGTCGATGTTAAATTGTAAACAAAGTGCAGGACGCATTTATAATCCCAATTGGATGAAATTTGGCATAGGTCATTTATTTGGCCCAAGGACGAACCTTATTGAAATTGGAAAAAATCGGTTCAGATTTAGATAAAGCTCCCATATATATTTTCGTCCGATTTAATGTAAACGGTCCCTATATATCTTTCGATTTGCACGAAATTTGGTACAGGGTAATGAATTAGCTCAAGAATGATGTGTGCCAAATTTCCTGAAAATCGGTTCAGATTTGGATGTAGCTCCCATATATATTTTCGTCCGATTTAAGGTAAATGGTGTACCAAAGTCCCTATATCTTTCGATTTGTACGAAATTTGGCACAGAGTAATGAATTGGGTCTAGAATGATGTGTGTCAAATTTCCTGAAAATCGGTCCAGATTTAGATATAGTTCCCATATATACTTTCGTCCGATTTAATGTAAATGATGTACCAAAGTCCCTATATATCTTTCGATTTGCACGAAATTTGGTTTAGTTCAAATCGGATTAGATTTTGATATATATATATATATATATATATATATTTGATTTTCATAATTTTTTCCTAGTCCTTTAAAAATTCGCCGTCTTTTAAGATTCATCTGTTGGATGCGGTGGTTAAAGTTATCCTATATCGGCCACGTCTGACTTTACTACGTTTCTTACTGGCTTATTTTATGGCGTAAAAATTCACTTAGAGTTCCGTGGTAGTTGCGTAGGTTTTCATATGGTCGGCCCCATCCGACTATACTGCTCCGCTCACTGGTTTAAAAATATGTTTTGGGTATCTACAATAGTCGTAGATTTTTTTAAAAAAAAAATTGTTTTAAGTAGCTGCAAGTGGCGTGGATTTTTTACAAATATTTTTTTCACTATATATTAAAATATATTATGAAACATAATTAAATCCAATTACTTTAGTTTCATATGCATTACCCCCACGTTATGTACATTTGTGTGCATGTATTTGTAGACATATATGTCATTTGACATATTACCAAACATTTCAATTTCTTGGTAACATGAATGACAATATCAGCATCCCATGCACGCACGCAATCATCAACTACCACAAGAGTAATCAGCAACAGAAGACTCAGAAGTCTGATGTTGTATGGCAAGAAGAGGCAACAAAGCAACAGAAACAACCTCATGGTAGAAAACTGATTTATCATGATTGCCGGAGCACTTATTAGCTTTGGTGGCAAGGAATGATGGGAGACAGGCATCCAACCAACCAGTCAGCAACAGAATAAAATGAATAACGAAAAAGCAAAATTTAAGTCACAACAACGACAGACAATGGCAGAAGCAGCAGCTCCCAACGACCATAGCACAAAAAAGCCGGTTGCTTCGTTTGTTTTGCTAACATCAATCGGATGATTTTACCGAAAAAAACATGATAACACAGTAGACATCATTAGGAAAATACACAAACGATGGAAATGAAAAAAAACCTCCGTCGTCGTCGTCGTCATCATCATCATCAAACTCCCTTCACCACACACATACACCCTCCCCCACATAAACAAACACAAAATGGGAGGTTGCAACATTCCTAATGCTCCACAAAACCTATGAAAGAAAACTTGGCGAAAAAAAGGAAATGAAAAAATATTGTCGACAATATTCTTTTATAGGTGAGGTTGAATTTTAATGTGTGCCTAGATATATGAAGAGAAGGGACACATGAAAAAGATTATCCAATTTTAAGCATTCCCGACCAAAACTGACATTAAAGATATATTTTTAAACCAGTGAGCTTGGACAATATTTCGCGAAATTTGAACCCTCAGTGCAGCCCTTCTAATTACTTGTCCAGATTCCATTCACCGTGGGTTATGTTGTGATATTCGGCTTTTAATTGTGGCCTATAGATCAACTCGAAAAAACACAACAAAATTAAGTTTTCGGTCCACTTTATTCTGTAACGGGTTTACAAATTATAGTGGACAGACGGACGGACACACATGTCTAGATTGACTTAGCTAGTCGAAATATGATGATCGGCATACTTAAAAGAGGGTCTAGGACCAATATTTCGCGGCGTTACAAACCCTTGGGCAGCACAAAGCTATAATACCCTGACAACATAGTTGTGTAGGATATACAAATCCACGCCTTGTTAGGACCTTGAAAAAATATTTTAAAAAATCCACGTCTATGTTAGGATCCTGAAAAAAAACTATTTTTAAGAAATCGACGCTTCGGTAGATCCTTGAAGTATTGTTAAAAAGTGTCTCTTTTTAGAACTTTTATTTGGCAACCCTAGAGCGAAAAATTAAAAAATCGTTATTTTATTCTCCACCATAATTCAAGACTAATGTCACAATACATGTCAAGTTGAGGTAGGACAAGTGTATGTGTGTGTAAACATCAGCATGAACACCGGCTGAGTGCTAGGACAACATTTACAGTTCGTTGCTTTATGTAATACAACCAACACACATTATGTTGGGCACAATCGCCCTCACACATATACTCACACATTGCATTCCCAACAGGACCCACTAATTCCCCAACTTTGTATGTCAAACAGTGTGCCACGTTTTCACTTTGTAACAGCAAAGTCAACAGCATTTATAAACCCAAACAACAAAATGAACAACAAAACAGAGGGATTAAAGGATTGGGCCACGAAAAAAACGGGAACAACAATTTTGTAACAAGGCACAACACAAAGAAAATACCGAAACACTAAAAGAAAGGAACTCCACACAAATTCGTTTTTGTTTGTTTGTTGACAGCTGTGTTAAAATATGTTGACAATGAAAAAACAACGAAAGAGAGAGAATCTAGGAAGGACTTTTCGTATTTATCCTGTTAGGATGGATTTTTCTTTGCAATACGCAGGTCCTCGTTTTCACTCTCTTTCTCTAACATCAATTTATGTTAAAAGCATAACAGAATCTTATAATCTCTACAGAGTTGAAAAATGGGTCTTGAAAAATATTTCAAAACAAGTAAAAAAGTGTCAGTCGGTGTTGCCGACAGATATATACCCCCAGCCTATGGTTTGCGGAGATCTCCAGAATTAGACACAGATTTTATTATCAGCTTTATATAAGAAATATATTTTTATCAAAGAGGTTTCAGATTTAATGTTGATAAAATTTTATAAAATATTGACCATTTGTGAGGGAGGTACCCGAAGGAGTGGACTACTGGGTCTCATCTTTTGACTTAGTCTAGACTTCGTAAAGATAATGGGTTGTGCAAAGTTTGGTTCATATCGGACATTCCAATCGCCTTATATTGGATTTAAAAATATTGAAAATGTTGACCATTTGTGGGTCAGTAACTTTGTAAGGTTGTACAAAGTTTCATTAACATCGGATAGTCCGTTTGCATGTTATTATAAAATTAATTTTTAGCACAATTTTGTCCATTTTGTGGAAGAGGTACCGGATAGAGTGGACCAATGGGTCCCATCTTCAAACTTGACCTGGGCTTGGTAATGGTAATAAGTTGTGCAAAGTTTGGTTAAAAACGGGCATTCCATTAGTTTAATATTGGTATTATAAATATATAAAATGTTGACCCTCTGTGGGGAGGTACCAGAAAGGGTGGACCAGTGGGTGCCATCTTTAAACTTGATCTAGGCTTGGTGACGATAATAGGCTGTACAAGTTTCGTTCAAATCAGGTAGTCTGTTTGCATGTTATTATAAAATAAATTTTTAGCACAATTTAGGACCTTTTGTGGGGGAGGAACCAGAAAGAGTTGACCGATATTCCCCATCTCCGAACTTAAGGGGACCCCCCATTCTACGTTTCCAAAAATTTTATTTTGAATTTTGATTTAATTCGAACCTACACTAACTCAAGATTGTCCCTATAAAATTTCAAATGAAAATCTCAACAATTTTTGAAGATATAGCCAATTTATTGTGTTGACATCAAGTGACCGCAAGAGAGCTTCTCAAACTTAAAACGCGTTTTTCTACCAACAGCGTTTTTACGAATGGCGGGCACGATAACTCAAAACTAATAACCCAATCGATTCCAAATTTTGGGACTTTTCTCTGTGAGTGTATAGCTATCGTATGAACTAGGAAATATCCAATCGGTGAAGATCTTCCTTATTTATACCTTTCACCACACTGTGATGCAGGGTATTTTGTCTTTGTCCATATATTTGTAACAGTCAAAAGAAAACGAGATAGACACATGGTTCCTTTTGAGAATATTCATAGAATCACTTTCTGTGTCGATTTGCGCATGTGCGTCTGTCCGTCCATGTATTTTGTGAACAAAGGTCGCATTTATGATCCAATTTGAATGAAATTTGGCATATGTCACTTATTGGCCCAAGGACGAACCCTATTGAAAGTGGGAGAAATCGGTTCAGATTTAGATATAGCTCCCATATATATTTTCGCCCGATTTAATGTAAATGGTGTACCAAAGTCCCTATATATCATTCGATTTGCACGAAATTATGCAGAGCGTACTGAATTAAGTCTGGAATGATGTGTGCAAAGTTTCGTGAAAATCGGTTCAGATTTAGATATAGCTCCCATATATATTTTCATCGGATTTAAAGTAATTGGTGCACCAAAGACCCGATTTGCACGAAATTTGGCATAGCGTACTGAATTGTGTCTATAATAATGCGTGCTAAGTTTCATGACAAGCTGTTCAGATTTAGATATAGCTCCCAACCGATTTTAGGTAATTGGTGCACCAGAGTCCCTCTATATCGTTCGATTTGCCAGAGTTTAGGTATAGGGTACTGAATTAAGACTATGTTGCTAAGCTTCGTAAAAAGATCCATAGCTAGGTCGATTGACACAACGTACGGAATTAATATAAATTAGTCTCTGACAAGTTTCCCTGAAATCGGTTCAGATATAGATACATAACAAAAACGCGACGTCTGGTAGGATACATATGTAGAATATACCCAAAGTGGTAAAGGGTATCATATAGTCGGCCCAGTCCGACTTTGCTACTTTTCTTACAGGTTTCTAATAAAAA
>NW_026880364.1:0-30967 GCF_032173495.1 Musca vetustissima
TCCCTTCTTGCTAAAACACATTTCTGCATGCATACTGCCCGTTCAACATAACTTCAACTAATGGAAATGATAAGACCTGGTATTGGGGCTATTGTGGCTATGAAGTTGAATATCAAAGTTTATAGGTTAGGTTCTTGTTTTCATGAAATCATGAAAAATGTAAATTTCCGAAGATGAAACATTCTTTAATTTTAAGGTTAAATTTGCATTTATAAAATGATTACTTTTATTAAAACTCTTCTAGATAAAGGGGAAAATCGTAATATGATTCTATATAACGGTTTATATAATTTAATTTTTGAAAATTATTTCATGACAGCTCTTTTTTGAGAAATTATCGAAAAGTTCGGGAATCCAGTCTCTAATCCAGTCTATATTAATAAAAGAGTAAAGTGGTTGACTGACTTAACGATTCATCAACGCACAGACGAAACAGCTGAAGCTAGAATCTTGAAATTTTGGGTGAGGGTCACTCTTGGTCCAAATGTGACAGATAAGGCATTTTTGTCCGATATACGGACTTTAGACCCTGCAAATCATTCGATTTCCACGAATTTTTGCATAGCGTACTGAATTAAGTCTATAATGATGTGTGTCAAGTTTCGTGAAAATCGGTTCAGATTTAGATATAGCTCCCATATATAGTTTCGCCCGATTTTCGGTAAATGGTGAACCGAAGTCCCAGAAAATCTTTGGATTTGCACGAATTTTGGTATAGCGTACGGAATTAAGTCTAGAATGGTGTGTGCCAAGTTTCGTGAAAATCGGTTCAGATTTAGATATAGCTCCCATATATAGTTTCGCCCGATTTTAGGTAAATGATGCACTAAAGTCCCTAAAAATCTTTCGATTTACACGAATTTTTGCATAGCGTACGGAATTAAGTCTAAAATGGTGTGTGACAAGTTTCGTGAAAATCGGTTCAGATTTAGATATAGCTCCCATATACAGTTTCGCCCGATTTTAGGTAAATGATGCACTAAAGTCCCTAAAAATCTTTCGATTTGCACGAATTTTTGCATAGCGTACTGAATTAAGTCTAGAATGATATGTGCTAAGTTTTGTGAAAATCGGTTCAGATTTAGATATAGCTCCCATATATAGTTTCGCCCGATTTTTGGTAAATGGTGCACCAAAGTCCCAGGAAATCGTTCGATTTGCACGAATTTTGGTATAACGTATGGAATTAATTCTAGAATGATGTGTGCCAAGTTTCGTGAAAATCGGTTCAGAGTTAGATATAGCTCCCATATATAGTATCGCCCGGTTTTAGGTAAATGGTGCACCAAAGTCCCTAAAAATCTTTCGATTTGCATGAATTTTTGCATAGCGTACTTAATTAAGTCTAGAATGATGTGTGCCAAGTTTCGTGAAAATCGGTTCAGATTTAGATATAGCTCCCATATATAGTTTCACCCGATTTTTGGTAAATGGTGCACCAAAGTCCCTATATATCCTTCCATTGCACGAAATTCAATTCGCTATGCAAATGTGGATTTATAAGTACATGAAGAACTCAAAATGTGGCCGAACATGTGACAAGTTTCGATGAAATCGGCTTAGATTTCGATATTTTGCTTTAAATTTATTTACATAATTGTGTCCCATTGTAAGAAGCAACTCTATATCTGACCAAAATTTAATATAGGTTGCAGAATGACATGTTTAAGTTCATGTTAATGGTCCTTCAAAAATGCGACGTCTGTTAGGATCCCATCTGTTGAATATACCCAAAGTGGTGAAGGGTATCATATAGTCGGCCCCGTCCGACTTTACTACTTTCCTTACTGGTTTTTTTATTGTTTTTTTTTTTTGAAAATTCGTACTAGAACGTAAAGTAAAGTACTAAATACGGATCGTTTGTACTTGGCGAACCGGTAGAGCTAGAACTATGAAATTTGGATAGGGGGCCATTGATAAAGTGTAGAATAGATGTACTAAAGGGTTTTTGGAAATTCGAACTATTAGTAGCCGAAAAGTACTAAAATGTACTAAATTTCATACAATTTGGTAGCATGTGAATGGATAAAGCTAATAACATGAAATTTGGAATGGAATGCGATTTAGAAGTAGGGTCGGTACAAGGAGGTGGCATTGAGTACGTGTATGCGAAAAGTACTAAATTTTGTACAATTTGAAATTAGGAAAAACATATGAAATTGGAATCCAGAAATTTGAAATTAACACACCATCGGAGTGTAGGTTAAAAATTTGTAGGTAGTTCTGGATATTTGTACCTATGTGTACGAAAGGTATTATATGGTACTATATTTTGTAAAATTTGGATTTGAGTGAATCGATACAGCAAGAGCAATGAAATTTGGAAATAAGATAACTACTGCAATGTAGAATTGAGGTATGTTGGTAGATTGGGAAATTTGTACTTATGTGTACTAAATTTGGTACATTTTGAATTTTGTGTGAACCAATACAGCTGGAATCCTGCAATTTGGACTTAGAATCACTGTTCGGTGTGGGATTGGGTACTTGGAAGTTTTAGAAATTGTTACTAATGTGTACTAAGTGGTAGTAAATTAGGTTAAATTTGGATTTCGGTGAACCGATTGAGCTAGAACACTCAAATTTGAAAATAAGTTTAATGTTGGAATTGAAATTAATGTTGAAATTTGATGTTAGGATCACTGAAGGGATGTAGAATTGGGATATGTAGAAAGTTTTGGAAATTTGTACTAATGTGTATCAAATATGGACTTGGGTGCTGGAACACTAAAATTTGGAAATAAGTTTACTGTTGGAGTGTAGGATTGGGGTATCGATGTAGTTTTGGAAATTTATAATTATGGGTATTAAGTGGTACTAAATTTGGTACAACTTGAACTTTGGGTAAACTGATAGATGGAGTCGGGATCCTAAAATTTGGAGTTAGGATCATTGGTGGGTGATAGGATTGTGATATGTAGAAAGTTTTGGAAATTTGTACTAATGTATATTAATGGTACCACATTAGGTAGTCGGCTCGGGTTGAAGTAGTCGACTCAGGTTGTATTAGCCGGGTCGGGTTGAAGTAGTCGACTCGGATTGTAGTAGTCGACTCGGCTTGTAATAGTCGGCTCGGGTTGTAGTAGTCGACTCGGGTTGAAGTTGAATTAGTCGACTCGGCTTATAATATTCGGCTCGGGTTGTAGTAGTCGGCTCGGGTTGAAGTAGTCAACTCGTGTTGAAGTCGGCTTATAGTAGTATAGTAGAAGCGAACGAACCGCAGGTCGAAGGCTTCGACCATGTTCGGTACAAGGTACTGCAGACACTGCCACAAGTCGATTTTGCTCTATCACCTATTTTTGGTCTATCACCAGCGCTCGACAATTTCTGCCGATGAAAACTGGAACTCTTATCTGTACGACAACACAAAGTGAATGAGAAGTACTTTCCTATATTTCTACAATAGTTTCATGACTGTTCATTGAAGTCTATTATCTAGTTATTATGATTGCAATGTGAGTTGCTTAAATGTAGGTATCCCAATATTATATTAACGAGGGGTATATAATAAGAGGGTGTGAAATGTAGCGGTCACGTTACAGGAGGGTAATAAATCGCTGGTCAAACTTGTGAAGGCGATAAATCTCTTTTTAACAACTTTTCAGGAGAGACAAAAACAATCAAAGATTGTATACCCAATGAGAACCCAGAATATCAAATTCGATTGAAAAATGTACAAAAAAATCCCAAAATACTACATAATGGGAGTAATGTAATATGAGGGCTACTCGGAAAATTGGGCCAATATTGGTCATTTTTGGGCCAATATTGGTCTTACCCGATTAGAGGTCAACTTCTTTACACCGACATATTTCCCGAATATCAAAATATTCAGTATAGCGCTTCTAATTACTTTTCCAGATTCCCTTCGGCTTTTAATTGTGGCTTATAGATCAAAAAACACAAAAAATTAAGTTTTTGGTCTATTTCATCCCAAAATTTTTATCTGATCATCACCGAAAATGATAGGCGTTCTCCTTGACTACAACTGGAACCTCATGGAAAATTTTAAAGCGATCAGAGCTATATTTCCGACCTCTAGTGTGGTAATGGGCAACTAAATCATAGCTGAATACATAAGCACCTGTAAATACTTAAGTGTAATTCTCACACCCGAGTACATACGACAATATAATTGGTATCAATTTAAAGGTCACCCACTCCTCTTTGATATGCTATCAACTTCTTGGGTCTTTGTTCTTCAGGAGTAAATATATACGCTATAGAATACAAATTTTGTAATTTTTCACACAAAAGTCAGGGTCCATTTGACCCGCTAAATATTGACCGATCTTCATCAAAACAGGTATGCTTATTCTCTGGCCCGATCCCCTTCTCCATGCAAAAATTCGCGGTGTTTGCGGCCTCTGGAGCGACCAGAAAAACCGACAAAAATAAAGTTTTTGGTCCATTTCATCCCCTAAATATTAACCGATCTTTTCCAAAAACAATAGGGGTCTTCATTGGCCAGAACCCATCCTACATGCAAAATTTCGTGAAGATTGGTCCATAACTGTGGCCTGTATCGTGTTTACAAATTATAATGGACAGACGGACGGACGGACGGACACACATGTCTAGATCGACTCAGCTAGTCGATATATGACGATCGGTATACTTAAAGGTGGGTCTAGGACCAATATTTCGCGGCTTTACAAACTTTTGGGGCTGCACAAAGCTATAATACCCTGACTGCATAGTTGTGTAGGGTATAATTACAGCCAATTTGATTGAAAAACCTGCACAAACGTTCCAAAATTCCGAATATTGGAGATAACGTTATATTAGGGTACCCTTCAGTGGACCAATATTGATAATCGTGTCCAAAATCCTCAAAATAAAAAGTGGACTTAGAGCTCTTACATGATGTTAATCCAGCGACGTGTGTTAAATTGGACTTAGCGCGTTTACTCATCAACACAAAACACCAACAAAAATGAGAAAATGTATTTTAATTTTTTTTAAATCGATACATTTTGTCTTATTATACATAACTGTATCAAACTCTCAATTTCTAAAAAAATGGACTTGTTGCCTTTACAAGTTAAGCCAGCGAAATGATATCTAATTATGTATAAATTTATATTTCTGTTGCGGTCAGAATTGGTGTGTAGTGTTGTGATATGGAGGTAGTTTTGGTATTACGTACTATAAGAGAACATAGGTACAAAATGGTTAAATAATTCCCACATTCGCTAAGGAAGTAGTGGGTATATGCTAGAATATTTTCTAATTGAAAAATTTCCAAGGATATCTCTGTCTCTGTGTATATTACATGACGATTTTGTACAATCATATCCTGCACGGCTTCAATAAATACTAAAAAGTGTGCAATATGTTTTTCCTTGTATTAAGTCTCATAATGCCCTGCGTACAAAGTGTGCAGTAAAATAAAATTTATTTCCACACATATTTATATTTTAAGATCGCTATTTACCATTTACTCATCGCTTTATTATATTACTACTGAGAATTATTCCAACCTAATTATCAATTGCTGGTTAACTTCACACCAAAACTCAATACAAAATTTCGTAATAACGTAATGGCCAAGCCATAAAGTGCTATTGCCATTCATTATGGGCTTTCGGTTTGGCACATATCCCCCCATTGTTGAAAATCGATAATTGTGGGTGAATATTTGTTGGCAGCGCGTCTCGATGACTGGGCACTTAGTAGCATGGCCGAAAAAATTATGGTGCTGGTGTCAGGACGTTAAATATGTTTGCAGGGAAATTATTAAATTATGCATAATAAGCCGATAGTCGGAATGGCGCATTGTCTGCTTACATGCCTCGCAAAAAATGCACACGACCAACAATAGGACGTTCACTGATACAGTACATAATCTTCACACATAAATATGTCAAAATAGAATTTCCATTAAGAGGCGCCAAAGCGTATCAACGACAATAATCAGTGCAAAATGAATTTACACGTCAGTTAACAGGACAAATTCGTAAAACAAACAAAAAATAATTTGTATGTCTAGTAACGTGGACGTTTGTGAAAATTGGAGAAATAATCGGTTTATTTCATGAAAGGAAAACATATAATATTTCAGAATCCTCTTTCAAGCTGTGTCAGAGGATATTTGAATGGTTATAGCACCAATCGGTGCTTTGATATATTCTACGTGCAGAATTTTGCGTCCATCTGGAACCGTTCATAGACTTAGGAGTTATTGCCGATAATATATTTTTCATTTTATTTGATTTTTAAAATCTGGTTTCACATTTATAAACAGTGAGCATAGCTCAAGAAAATATTAAAAAAATAATTGACCGTCGTGTCTCGATCAGTTCTATTGAATTTTAAATTTTTTTTTACAGAATCGTAATCAGCGTCCCGGAAACTTCATGCCATATATTTATATATTACTTAAAACTTCTGTTCCAGTTATGTCCAAAAAATGGGATTGCTGGTCCATAGTGGGTATGTACCTTCATATAAAGCTAAATCAAAGACATAAATGTATATAATTACGACAATCGATACGTGAACAATAGATGGCTTTTCCTCTGTTGTTACGATATCATAACAACAGAGCAAACAATATTAAACGCTTTAAACGCTATATCGCTAGCTTATAAAATGAAAACATATTTTTGAGTACAGATCTCTAATTCTATTTACATTTTATACACACATTATCGCGTATTTGCGTTTTTATTGTTAACATACCTCTGCTATGCCTGATTCCCCCTGGATATTTTTTCAAAAACTATTTTGTCAAAATGCATTTTGTCGAGTCTTCTATGATTTTGGCTAAATAGCTTTATGTGTAGGTACATACCTACTATGGAACCTTCGCGACACTGTGTTACAGAATATGCATAGAATCACTTTCTGAGTCGATTTATGCATGTCAGTCTGTCAGTCCGTGTATTTTTGTGAGCACACTACAGGTCGCATTTATGGCCCAAAGGACGAACTCCATTGAAATTGGAGAAAATCGGTTCAGATTTTTATGCATGCGAAGTTTTGTTAGACTTAGACATAGCTACCATATTGGTCCGATTGAGCAAAATTTTGCAAAAAGTACATTAATATATGTAAAGTTTTGTGTGAATCGGCTCAGATTTAGATATAGATCCCGCATATAGTTTCGTCTGATTTTATATAAATGGTGCACCTAACTCCCAATATTGGTCCGATTGAGACAAAATTTTACACAGAGTACTATATTAGGTTTTGATTGAGGTTTCAGTTCAGACTTAGCTCCCATATATAGTCGCCCGATTTTATGTAAATGGAGCACCATACTGCCAATGTTTGTCCGATTGAGACAAAATTTTGCACAGAGTACTGAATTAGGTCCTGATTGATATGTGATGTATGATTTGTTGGAATTGGTTCATATTTAGATATAGCCCACATATATGGTTTCATCTTATTCTATGGAAATTGAGCACTATGGTAATTGCCAATTTTTGTCCGATTAAGACAACATTTTTATTGAAGTTACTACAGATTGTCATCCGTGAAGTTTTATTGAAATATGTTCAGATTTAGATATAGCTCCTATATATAGTTTCGTCCGATTTCATATATATATGGTGCACCATACTGTCAATATGTGTCCGACAAAGACAAAATTTTAATTGAAGTCGCTACAGGTTGACATCCGCGAAGTTTTATTGAAATATGTTCAGATTTAGATATAGCTCTCATATATAGGTTCGTTCGATTTTATACTGTCAATATGTTTTCGATTGAGACAAAATTTAGCATAGTGTATTGAAGTTACTACATGCTCACATTCGTGAAGTTTGTTGAGGTCCAGATTTAGATAGTGCTCCCATATATATATATATATACGTCGGATTTAATGTAAATGGTGCACCGACGGGGCTATGTTTGTTCTATATTCACGAAATTTAACGGGTATGGAATTTAGTCAACAATGTTGTTTTTGTTACGTTTGAAATCGATTCAGATTTAAATACAGCTCACATATATACTTTAGTTCCATTTTAGATCTTGTTCTATCTGCACAATATGTAGCCTAGAATAACGTGCATTAGATTTTGTGTCGAGATAAATTTTGGAATGTTGCAGCATATCAAAGGGTGGATGCCAGGGAACGTGCATTTATATATAGATCTAATACATACTTTGTTCGATTTTATACAAATGATTGACATTAAATTTTTAATAAATTTCAGAATTGTATGTGTTTGGGTTGTGTAGGTTAAACATTTAATTTCATCCGATTCCATTTCAATGGTACTCCAAAGATGATATGTCCATTCTATATACAGGATATTGTATATATGCGCATCTCTCATATATAGCCAAAGTGGTGAAGGGTATCATAGAGTCGGCACCGTCCGATTTTTTAACTTTTCTTACTGGTTACTTCTAACACTAATGTGGTTAATTAATCCAACGATTATAAATTGGATCTACACGAGCGTTATTATACGTATTTTAATATACACCTCTGTAATATAGTGGGCAGCCTAAGAATATTACAAAATACAAAACAACTTTAAGTCTTCTATCTGCTACACAAAGCCTCATTACAGAGGAAATACAATAGGTTCTGCACATTCTTTATGCATAAAACATTGTGCAATTATTTATGCTGTGTAACATGAGAAAAAAAAAAACAAATTTTGCCTTGATTAATAAAAATAAATGCAAGAAAAACAATTAAAATACCATTAGAAATGCAAAGCCCGTCAAGTAGAGGCGTACAAGGAAAATCGAAAGATATTCTAACTGTAGTAAGGGCTTACATTAAATCTTAAGGAATTTGAAGAATGGCTTAAATAGTGTTTTAAAAAATATGATGAAAATAGGAAATGTTCTCGATTCTCCCTCACAAATTCCAACAAAATGTAAAAAAGGGGAAACCTCGTGGATACGACAATAGCACAATAAAATACCAACCACAGAATGTTTTCTCCGCACACGTCGTCGGCAAATAAATAACATTAATATTCTGACAAGATTTTATGTAGAATGAGCGGAGCTGTCAAAATAATTATACATTTTTAATACGAAATGATTCCAGCCTCAAATAATTCCAAATTCAAAGTACAGCAGCAAGTATTTGGTCGTGGTCTCATCTTTGGATGAGATCAGGAAACAATGGAAAACTCGCAGAAAAGTGGGTAAACCATAATTAAACATAGTATTGTGGATTGTCACACACACACAGATTGTGGAACCGACGAAAATTTACAGAACATATAGCTTATGGAAAACGTCCAAAAATATTTCGATCTGTTATAGACGAAATAACAAAATTAATATATCCTCTACCTCATGAAGGATGGTATACAAAGTACTTGAAAGGCGAGCACCTAAACAGCAAACTCACTTGGGAAACCTAAACATCATTAAAGGGATAGAAATGAAAAAAAGGTGCTGGCAAAATACGGAGTTTGAATTAATGGTTTTTGATGTTTTTTCCTTTTGTTTATCTGTAGGGGCAATGTCCTTTCGATACACACAAACACACTCTGCAATTATTTCGAGTTAAACTTTTTCTTTCTTTAGGCCCAGAGCTTTGCTTTTCCATACTCGACGACGATAAAGATGAGCCAATGCTCCCCTAACATGTAAATACAACACCGACAAATACCACGGTGAAAAAAATAGCTCAACAGTTAAACATCATCACATCGCACAGCCTTTCAATTCAAAAGGAATAGCTTGGCTTAAAAAATAACAATAACAAACGAAAAGCAAACGTGAAATGTTAAAAACAGAAAACAACTCAGGACATCGCCGCCATAACCACTCATCCACAAATACCCGGACCCTTAGCGCACTAAATAATAATAGGACTCAGTAAAGATATGCTAGCGACGTTGGAATAGAAAGCCTGCAACACAGATACATGGGCATGCATCACTTTATGGAATTTCCTATTTACACCCTTTTCTTGTTTTTGTTTTTTCTCCTACTCATGAACGATTATATTGTACCTACTACCCCTTTAAGAGAAATAATAAAAATACGTATATGACACGTGTGAACGATGTTATACTCGAATGACGTGAATTTTCATAATTTATGGTATGTGTACATTGTACCGAATTTCATTAACCCAGCAGGTTTAAATTGTCAGACCCATTGTATATATGTCAAATAAATCCTCATAAAGTAGGTTATCCCGGTAAAAAGTTCTAATGTAAACGCCGTTTAACTGAAACTATGCCTACTTGTATGTACTGTGAAACTTACGATACGAAACTACCCGACATGTGGGTCTGAGGAATAAGATATTAACCAATTCCCTAGTATGGTCAAAATCTGGATACACCGGACCGACAATAAGATAACCTGTCCTTAATTTTCAGCGATGCTCTGTCGACTTTATGCTGGTAACATGAACAGCCCCATTCCTCTGAGCCCTTTTGGCATCGGAAAAATTAAAGTTTAGCATTAGTGGGTGAAAAACATATTCATAGAAATTGTTCACTATATGTCTTTATTTTACCCCCATAAAAATGTCCCGCTACATTGTCGGTATTTTACAGGTCCTAGTTCAATTTTCCAACCTGATTGTCTGTAATTTACTATACTAGGTTATTGATGGCTTAAATAAATCATTACAGACATTTAAATATTTTGTTAAAAGATATTTCAAACCAATGAAAGGAGCACTATAGTCGGACTGGGGAGATATATGAAACCCTACTAATACCCTCTAAGTTTCTGTCAATATATATTTCGATCCAAGGTAATATTTCGGGATATTTGCAATCTCTTAGCCGATTGGAGTCAAAGATTTTTCATTTGGTCAGATATAGAGTTGCAAATATCAATCGGACAACCGTTGATTATTTGAGTAAATACCTGATAAACATGGGAATTATATCTAAATCTGGACCGATTTTCAAGAAACTTACCATATATCTAAATCCGAACCGATTATCCGGAAACTTAACACACATCATTCTAGATCTAATTCAGTACCCCAGGCAAAATTTCGTGCAAATCGAAAGATATATAGGGACTTTGGTACCACATTTACATTAAATCGGACGAAAGTATATATAGGAGCTATATCTAAATCTGAACCGATTTTCACGAAATTTAACACACATTACTCTAGACTTTATTCAGTATGCAATGCCAAATTTCGTGCAAATCGAACGATATATAGGGATATTGGTATACCATTTAAATTAAATCGGAAGAAAATATATATGGGAAAATATATATATCTAAATCTGAACACATCATTCTTAACCTAATTCATTACGCTGTGCCTTCACGAAACTTAACACACATTACACTACACTTTATTCAGTATGCAATGCCAAATTTCGCGCAAATCGAAAGATATATAGGGATTTTGGTGCACCATTTACCTTAAATCGGACGAAAATATATATGGAAGCTATATCTAAATCCGAACCGATTTTTATGAAACTTAACACACATCATTCTAGACCTATTTCATTACACTGTGCCAAATTTTTAGCAAACCGAAAGATATATAGGGTCTTTGTGGCACCATTACCTTAAATCGGACGAAAACATATATGGGAACATATCTAAATCTGACATGTGCAAAATTTCGTGCAAATCGAAAGATATATAGGGATATAGGTTGTATAATTGGTAGCAATTTAAAGGCCAACCACTTAGCTTGATATCCTGTATATACGTCTTAGAATCACACATAAGCAGGGTCCATTTAATCCGCTAAATATTGACCGATCTTCATCGAAACAGTCATGGTTATTCCATGGTTAGAGACCTTTCTCGTAAAATATTTTGTGCCAAAAAATTGTTTGTTACCATCTGTCAAGAATCTGTTTTATATGAAAAATATCAAATTTAAATGTCGAGATGGACTCAGCTACTCGAGACATGATCAGAATACCGAAAGGTAGATCTTGCTCAAATATTTCTTGACGTTACAAACTCTCGGGATCCAACAAAGCTACAATATCCTTACAATATAGGGTATAAAAAATCGTTCTTGTCCATCGTATTATCTATAACACACTAGAAGAATGTTTTAGGCTACATAATATACCAAAACAATAACACGAATTTATTTTAAGTAACCACTGTATTATCTACTCTAATGTCACACTGTTGTCAACTGCAGGATCACCATACCACCCCACAATAAATCTTTGAAACTAAATTGCTTCACTTTCATATGAGTATAGAATAAACTTGTCTATTGTACATAATTTTTATAAATATTTTCTCCTTCTATTCTTTAACCCTTGGCTATTCAAAACTGGCCCACACCTAGTTTCGGAACATTCCAACCACTTTACAATCCTTACACTTCCCTTGCGACCATGTAGGATTTAGTTGTCGTCATCGTTCATACAGTTGAAGTTGACTTTTGTTGCAGTCATTGTTTGAAGAAAATAAAGGAATAATTATGTTTAAGTTTTATTTTTTCTATTTTACTTCTATATAATAATTAGCAAGAAAAAAGATTAAAAAATATATATTTAAATCAAAAGAATGGCACCCTAGTTTAGATTGCTTATTATACATACTATACATATATTGTTTATATGTATTCTCAATAATGTGGTTATGTTATTAGGCTTGTGATTTTTTTTTCATAAACCGGCTGATATACCAATACATTTCTCTTACGATACCATCAGGGTGTCATAAGTAAACTGTAGAGAATTTACGATTCTGATTTCAAGATAAAAATCCTCTATCAATCGATTTTTGTTACCCTTTGGTTATTACAATACAACACATTATTCCAAACTTCCGATTTACATAAAACAAGGGGTTAATATGTTATTTACAAAACCATGACATTGTAATCTGAGATGTACATATTATACCGTTATTTTTTCCTACTATGCATGACAACAACTAGGATACATGCAGATAAACTGAGTGCAATACTATGACGAGGAGTTTCAGTTGCCTCCCTAGTAAAGGTTAACGGCAATACATTCCCAAATGAAAGGCCTAGGCTAGATGTTTGATGTATTCTAAACAGCATTACTAATGTAGAGAGAATATGAACATGAATTAAGACATCTTAACCCCTGCACTATTTACAGCTTTTTATAACAAACTACGACCCCCTACGTGAAGCCAAGGAAGCGAAAATGATGTACATAAATAATTTACATTAGGGTACATATAAGAAGTTGAATTTCTTCTGGTATAAGAATGTAAAATTAAGTCGTCATATACCATAAGGGGTTGCTGTCATATAAACTTTTAAAGATTAATGTAAAAATATTTTGAACTGCGAATTCTTCATTATGTATTGGAGAATAGTGAAGAAAAGTCCATACATGTTAAAAAATGAGGGCCCATTTTACGATTTATGTGAAACAATGGGTCCACGTTCAAAAGTTTCTTAAGGGGTGGTTATCTACCAATAAATAAACTGGTATGCCAGTTTCAAGGTCCATTTACATAAATTCGAAGTTAAATAACAAAGAAGCGAAATACAAGTGTATGCCCTTCACCACAGGGTGTTATGTCTCTGTGCATATGTTTGTAACAGGCAACAGGAAGCGGGATAGACACATGGTTCCTTTTGTGAATATGCATAGAATCACTTTCTGAGTCGATTGCATGTCCGTCCATCCGTCGGTAGATGTTAAATTGTAAATAATGAACAGGTCGTATTTATGATCCGATTTGGATAAAATGTGGCACAATTCAAGAATTTGGCCCAAGAAAGAACCCTATTGAAATTGAAAAAATCGGACCATTAAATTTAAATTTAGCTCCCACATATATTTTGGTGCAATTTTATGTATATTGTGCACCAAAGTCCCTTTATATATTTCGATTTGCACGAAATTTTGCATAGAGTCCAGAATGACGTGTGTCAAGTTTCGAGTAAATCGGGTCAGATTTAGACATAGCTCCCATATATATATATATATATATATATATTCGTCCGATTTAAGGTAAATGGGGTACCAAAGTCCATATATATCTTTCGTTTTGAAGGAATTCTAGGATAGCGCACTGAATTAAATATAGAATGATGTATGCTAAGTAAAGTGAAAATTGGTTTCATATATATATATATATATATATATCAGGGACGTACGCAGGGGGGCGGTCCGAAATGAATTTTTTTCACAGAAAATTTATGTTTGCAACAGCGAATTTTTTTCATTTTGTACTTTTCATTCAGTACTTCCATGAAACCGCATGCGCATCAACTGATTTTGATAATTACGCGATTTAGACGCAATTTAAAATGTATATTTCATAATATAGTTTTATTTTAAGATTTATTTCTACTTACAGAACCCCAAGATTTATCGGAAGGTTCTTGGTACAATACGCAAGGTGTATACTTATACACATGAAGTGATATTTTTATATATGTCAATTTTTCGGAGAAATTCGGGTAAAATAGAAGAATAACCCCAACATTTTTAGACGAACTTTTAGAGAAAAAACATTATTAGAGTAAGGGAATGAATGTGCGTAGATTATAGACAGTTGAATAAAATTACTATGAAGCACAATTATCCAATACCTCTGATAGGCGATCTTTTAGAAACATTGCCCAGAAAGACAATTTTTACAAAGTTAGATTTAAAAAATGGATTTTATCATGTTCACATGCACGAAGAGTCAGTGAAATATACGTCTTTCATCACTCCATTGGGACAATTTGAATTTCTTAGAATGCCTTTCGGCCTCAAAAATGCGACGTCAGTATTCCAAATGTTTATTAACAAAATATTTGCCGATTTAGTGAGAGATAGAAAAGTTACGATTTATTTGGACGACATTATGATAGCTTCCGATAACGTTTCGGAGCATCTTGAGGTTTTGGAAGAAGTCATGAAAAGGATTGTGAAAAACAAATTGGAGTTACATTTAGACAGATGCGAATTTCTACAGAATAGCGTTCACTACCTTCGATATACAATAAATGCCTCAGGGATTCGAGCAGATGAAAAAGGTTTGGAGGCTATAAAAATTACCCCATTCCAGATAAAGTACATACAGTTAGAAGCTTTTTTGGTTTATATTCATATATCCCGCTTTTTATAAAAGATTTCTCCGTTATATCAAAACCCTTATATGATCTTACGAAGAAAGATAAGAAGTTTGTATTCGGACCAGAAGAACTTAGAACATTTGAAATAATGAAAAATAAATTTTTAGAATCTCCAATACTTGCTCTCTTTGATCCTTCAGCCGAAACCGAGTTACATTGCGATGCCAGCACATTGGGGTTTGGAGCTATACTAATGCAAAAAAGTAGTGATGGGAAACGGCATCCAGTCTTTTATTTTTCAAAGAGGTCAAGTGAATCTGAATCTAAGTTCCATAGCTATGAGTTGGAAACATTAGCTATTATTTATGCCTTAAGATTTAGAGTCTATTTGTTTGGCAGACCCTTCAAAATAATTACAGATTGCAATTCGCTTATGTTAACGTTGAGTAAAAAGGATCTTAATCCCAGAATAGCAAGGTGGGCATTGGAAATGCAAAACTTCGCATATGTTACGGAACACCGCGCTGGTAAGCGCATGCAACATGTCGACGCACCTAGTAGGTGCCAAGACATAATGGTCATAGAGACAAACACATTCGAAGGGAATTTAATTATATGCCAAAATAGAGACCCAAATATTAAGAAACTTAAAGACACTCTACAAACCTCAGAACATAGACATTTTGAGATGAGAAATGGAATACTCTACAAAAAGTTCGGAAGAAAAAGAGTACATGTTTATGTGCAGAAATGGATTCACACGTTTTATACAAATACCATGATGAAATGGGGCATGTTGGTATTAATAAAGTTATAGAATTAATAGAAAAACATTACTGGTTTCCTCAACTTAAAGCCAAAGTAAAGAATCATATCGAGAATTGTTTAAAATGTATAGTTTTTTCCAACAAAAGTGGCAGAAAAGAAAGTTTCTTGCACAGTATACCGAAAACCGACAAACCTTTCGAGATGCTTCACATAAATCATTATGGACCCATTCACGGGAACGACATGAGAAAACATTTATTTGTAGTTGTAGATGCCTGTTTAAAATTTATAAAGCTATACCCAACAAAAACTACAGCCACTAAAGAACTTATAAAAGCATTAGGTGAGTATTTCAAATACTATAGCAGGCCAAAATATATATAGTTTCAGATCGTGGTACGTGCTTCACATCCAATGACTTCGCAAATTTTATGAGAAATAACATCAAACACATTTTAATTGCGACAGGTTCGCCACAAGCGAACGGACAAGTAGAAAGAGTTCATAGAAATTTAGGACCAATGATCGCGAAAATTAAAGACTCTGAATCAAAACTTAGTTGAGATGACGTTATAGAAATGGCAGAGTTCACTATGAATAATACCGTAAACCGAATGATAGAACAGCACCCAAGTGTTATGCTTTTTCGAATAAATCAAAAAAGAAAATGTACAGACGAAATTTTGGAAAAAATTTAGAACGGAAGATGTTAGGAATTCACAAAAAATTAGAGCAAAAGCAAAGGAAAGAGAAATTAAATCCCAGACTTACAATGAAACGGTTTTTAACAAGAGACGAAAGAGTCCGACTGAATACATGATAGGAGATTATGTCGTAATTAAAAATTTTGACTACACAACTGGCGTAGCGAGAAAGTTAATACCGAAATATAAAGGACCGTACAAGATAACAACGATTTTAGACAATGACAGATACATTTTGGAAGACGTTGACGGTTTCCAGCAATCGCAAATCCCCTACAGAGGTGTCTGGGCAGCACAGAATATAAAACACTGGTTCAAAGGTAAAAATAGTCGAAATTAGAATTCGAAATTAGATTTCGAAAGGATCAGGAGATACTTATGGTCAGGACGGACGAATTGTAGTATATTAAGTAGTATGTAATGTTATCCTAGTTTATAAAATAAGTAGCAAGTAAGATAAATAGATCACGTTACGTTAACTCTAACTGTTTGTACATTTGTTGTCAATATAGTGTGTTTTACATTGCTACCATATAGAGGCCCTGCTTAATTTTCTGTACGTTGAAGATTTTCTAGTTCGGTCCGACCAAACTTATGAACTACTTTCAACTTTTTCACCAAATAATTATAAGTGACAATTTTTCTCTCTTGATAACTTGAAAACCTCTAAACCACTATTCCAATCTGATTACTGTAGTTGTAATTAATCAGCATCGGAGACCACAATATTAAACTAATTTAATCAATCATTCATCAATTACATTATCTTACCTGTTTGATAACTCAAAATATAATTAGAAATGCAAATACATTTATTGACGTCTAGTGTTAAATAATAACAATAAGAATTAAATGACAAAATTTACAAAAATAATACCATCAAACATTTCGTTTGTGTGCTGCAATATTTGCAATATAATGAGAAAATCCTAGACATAATGATTATTGTCTGGTTTGTCTATTGGTTTCACAGCATAGTCTATACCATTCTGTGATTATAATTAATTTATGTAATCAAATTTGTAAATGCTAATAAAATTTCAAGGAATATTATTAAACGTTGTGTGGTATTTGCAGAAAGGAAATAGCTATTAGATATAACAGTTATGGGGAATTAAATAGCAATTCAATAGTTTAAGACTATACTGATGTATATATTTTATGGTGTCATATATGCGAATATATAGTACAATTATATATTATGAAATATTTTATTTTCACAAAAAAGACTACCAGAACGAAATAATAATATCTTTTCCCAAGGTTGGTCCTTAACAAATCTACAAATCTATTATGAAGTGGTTAACAATAAAATCCAAAATTACCCACACTATTTATTAAGCTTTTCTAAATGTCTGCCATTTAATAGACCATTTGTATTCAGTTTACTGTGCACAAGACAATATTTAATTTGAATTCTATGTTAGTTAAATTCTTATATCGGCTTCTTTTGATATTGCAGCAAACAGGCATTTGCATCGACCAACCACTATACAATTTATTACCTAATATCGGCAAAGAAAACGCACACACCGTAACAATGATTTTGATTACAACAATAGTGTATGTCCATGAAATCTGTCCAAAGTATACAACAACCTGCAATCAAACTAAATTTTCCACATAATCAATAAAAAGTTTTTTTAACTATTTACAAATACACCTACATTTGCATACGGGATACCAGTTTGGCCTAGCGAGAGTCTGGTTGCACCCACAAATATCGATGAAAACTTAAATATCGATTGAAAGACCAAATATTGGAAGACCAAAACTAAGTCTGAATAAATTTTGCGTAAAGCTGTTCTCTGTACTTCTAATGATTAATTAAAGAACAACAAGTGGATAAAAACAATTATATGTGGGCCACCCTGCTACTTAGGTCAATATTCATAATTTTTGGTACGGATATGTGTTATTCAATGAGAACAGAAATTTGGAATCGGAAAACGGGTCCAAAATACAATTACTACAACAAAACGTGGACCGATACCCCTTTTTCAATACCAAACATCCAAGGAGTGCTAGCAATGTCTCTATACAGCTCTAGCTTTAATATTGCGATATCTACCGTGATTTCAACAGACGGACATGCATAAGTCGACATAGAACCATATTCTTATCAAGAATATATATACTTTGTGGGATATTTCGAGGTGTTGCAAACGAAATGACAAATTTAATATACACTCCACCTTTTGGTGAAGGGTATAAAAAGTTCTACAGCTTTGATTTGATTTCATGGATTCGACCATATACATTTAGGTATATACAAATTCTTTATAAAATCATGATTTACTACAGTTTCATAAATTTCTGTAACTCATTTTGAAAACTTAAAGAGTCAATATTTCAAAGTGCTATCGAACACAAATCTTTGCAATCTTTATAGCCACATATTCATCCATTCCAATATGAGGAAATGTTATTCAGTACTATAAGGTTATGAAAAAATCGATTTTGCATTTCCATCTATCTACGTAACCTGTAGAATGTTTATGCATACGTCTGTGTCAAACCTATACAACTTGAACGGAATGGACAATCATGTATTCCGACAATTTTAAATATCTTCAATTTACATTAAAGTGGAGTGCGTATGAATTTGTAGAACCAATCAAAAGACACAAAGTAGAGCCAGTGTTGCCATAGTAGGGGAGACTGGGACACCTTCGGCAATGGCGATTTCAATACGAAGCTCTCATTGCACATCTTTATCTTTGATCTATAGGTATCGAAATAAATAACTGTCACAAAATTTGAAATTTCTAACTACTAAGCTTATTTAGATATATTTAGAAAGACATAATACCCTGTACCACTCTGTGGTACAGGGTATTATGTCTTTGTGCATATGTTTGTAACAGGCAAAAGGAAACGAGATAGACACATGGTTCCTTTTGAGAATATGCATAGAATCACTTTCTGAGTCGATTTATGCATGTCCGTCCGTCCGTCTGTCCGTCCGTCTGTAGATGTTAAATTGTAAACAAAGTACAGGTCGCATTTATGATCCGATTTGAATGAAATTTGGCACAGGTCACTTATTTGGCCCAAGGACGAACCCTATTGAAATTGGGAAAAATCGGTTCAGATTTAGATATAGCTCCCATATCTATCTTTAACCGATTTAATGTAAACGGTCCCTATATATCTTTCGATTTGCACGAAATTTGGTACAGCCTAATCATTTAGGTCTAGAATGATGTGTGCCAAGTTTCGTGAAAATCGGTCCAGATTTAGATATAGCTCCCATATATAGTTTCGTCCGATTTCATGTAAATGGTACCCCAAAGTCGCTATATATCTTTCGATTTGCACGAAATTTGGCATAACGTACTGAATTGAGCCTAGAAAGATGTCTGCCAAGTTTCGAGAAAATCGGTCCAGATTTCTATATAGCTCCCATATATAGTTTCGTCCGATTTCATGTAAATGATGCACCAAAGTCGCTATATATCTTTCGATTTGCACGAAATTTGGCATAACGTACTAAATTGAGCCTAGAATGATGTCTGCCAAGTGTCGAGAAAATCGATTCAGATTTAGATATAGCTCCCATATATAGTTTCGTCCGATTTCATGTAAATGGTGCACCAAAGTCGCTATATATCTTTCGATTTGCACGAAATTTGGCACAACGTACTGAATTGAGTCTAGAATGATGTCTGCCAAGTTTCGTGAAAATCGGTCAAGATTTAGATATAGCTCCCATGTATAGTTTCGTCCGATTTCATGTAAATGGTGCACCAAAGTCGCTATATATCTTTCGATTTGCACGAAATTTGGCATAACGTACTGAATTGAGCCTAGAAAGATGTCTGCCAAGTTTCGAGAAAATCGGTCCAGATTTCTATATAGCTCCCATATATAGTTTCGTCCGATTTCATGTAAATGATGCACCAAAGTCGCTATATATCTTTCGATTTGCACGAAATTTGGCATAACGTACTGAATTGAGCCTAGAATGATGTCTGCCAAGTGTCGAGAAAATCGATTCAGATTTAGATATAGCTCCCATATATAGTTTCGTCCGATTTCATGTAAATGGTGCACCAAAGTCGCTATATATCTTTCGATTTGAACGAAATTTGGCACAACGTACTGAATTGAGTCTAGAATGATGTCTGCCAAGTTTCGTGAAAATCGGTCAAGATTTAGATATAGCTCCCATAAGTAGTTTCGTCCGATTTCATGTAAATGGTGCACCAAAGTCCTTATATATCTTTCGAATTGCACGAAATTTGGCATAACGTATTGAATTGAGCCTAGAATGATGTCTGCCAAGTTTCGAGAAAATCGGTCCAGATTTAGATATAGCTCCCATATATAGTTTCGTCCGATTTCATGTAAATGGTGCACCAAAGTCGCTATATATCTTTCGATTTGCACGAAATTTGGCATAACGTACTGAATTGAGCCTAGAAAGATGTCTGCCAAGTTTCGAGAAAATCGGTCCAGATTTCTATATAGCTCCCATATATAGTTTCGTCCGATTTCATGTAAATGGTGCACCAAAGTCCCTATATATCTTTCGATTTGCACGAAATTTGGCATAATGTACTGAATTGAGCCTAGAATGATGTCTGCCAAGTGTCGAGAAAATCGGTCCAGAGTTAGCTCCCATATATAGTTTCGTCCGATTTCATGTAAATGGTGCACCAAAGTCGCTAAATATCTTTCTATTTGCACGAAATTTGGCATAACGTACTGAATTGAGTCTAGAATGAATGTCTGCCAAGTTTCGAGAAAACCGGTCCCGATTTCTATATAGCTCCCATATATAGTTTCGTCCGATTTCATGTATATGGTTCACCAAGTCTCTATATATCTTTCGATTTGCACGAAATTTGGCATAACGTACTGAAAATCGGTCCAGATTTAGATATAGCTCCCTTTTATTATAGATTGATTATAAGTAATTGACGCACCAAGGATCCAATAGGCTGATAGAACAAAACGTTCTGAAATTAGTATAACCTAACCTGTGACAAGTTTGTTTGAAATCGCTTAATATTTGGATAGAGCTTCCATATATATTTTCGGCCGATTTCAAGTAAATTGGGCATCAAACTCCTCATGTTAGTCAGATTGACATCAATGTTTGCACAACTTACAAAATTGAGCATAGAATTACGTAGTTGCGTTTTCTATAAGTACAGACATAGCCCAACGGATGATCTATTTGTATTTGTTTGAAGTCGATTTACATACTTTATGGATAGATCTAGGTAAATTCATATTTAGATAAATATCACATATTTTATATCATCCAATTTTTAATAGTCCTGTTTAATATACCCATAGTGGTGAAGGGTATCATATAGTCGGCCCCGTCCGACTTTACTACTTTCCTTACTGGTTTGCATTTTATAGATGTTTTTGTAATATTTCCATTCCATTTCGTAACTATATCTTGTACATTTGGGACATGTTCGGCATTTTAAAGTGGGGCCCAATAGGCCTGTATCTGTATATAGTGCTATATTATTTCCTTAAAATATTTTTGAGTATAATACCAAAACTACTTGTATTGACGAAAATGCGATATAAAACAGCTATTTCTGATGGTGTGTGTGGCCTTGAGACGTCAACGTCCGTAGAAAATATAGCCTTAAAATTCAAACATTGAGTCGCATATTAAAACAAAATAGAACCTGTAGAAGATCTGAATTTCGAACAGACCTATAGCGGTGATAATTGTCAGGCTATGACTATGGCGCCGAATGTGCCGCATCAAATGCAGAAGCTACCCCTGGTATGGGGACATTCGGCGAATTTTAATTTTGTTTTTTTTTATTTTTTTTGCAAAACTGTAAAAATGTTTAACTAATATTAATTTATTATCTGTTTTTGGTACTAGTTTTTATAATTAAGTATCAGACTACAATAACCAGCTACAAAGTTTTTATATCTGCTGAATAAGTACTGAGATATAGAGCTCTAAACAAAAAGTGCCTAAGGTGCCCCAGTCTACCCTACTACCATTTATCAATATAGTATTAAATTTGTCATTCCTTTTACAATATTTCAAAATAATATTCACATTGGAATTTCTTGGATTATTGGCAGTGTTTCAACGGAAATAATTTGGTATATTAGGTTATCATTGGTAGGAAGCAATTACGTTGCCTCCCATATAAATGTCCTGATTTTACGTATTTTAAATGTCTACCTTATGATGGATGGTATATAAATTACTATCGCCAGAACTTAACGACATTTTAACTAGTCTGACTTCAGTTAAAGCGGTAACTCTGGCAAGAAAAAACATTTACATATACGTATATAAATTTTTGTCTCATACTGTGTGTGGCAAAGTTAAGTGCAAACACCCTTAATAACACCACTGAACTTCATACCTCTGGCTTTTTTTGTGCGATCCGTGTAACCCTGTTGTTTGTATACATTGAACATTTTTTGAACACATACTAGGCTCACATTCTTTTGTGGATTTCTGTCATCATTTGATGCAAAAGCCAAAGAAAGCCGACAGAAGGACATGGACCGTATATACGCAACAAATTAAGTTAATGCAATATAGCTTTTGTAGTGGGACAATAACAAGGTGACACATAGTATACCTAGAATATTTGTTTATGTTTTCAACGGCCAGTCTTGACGAAGTCTATTAATGTTAGCAGGGGTAAATTATACGAAAGGATCTATTATTAATGTTGTTAGAGGCATTTGATTTTTTTTTAAGTTTGTCATTTCCTTTGCAATGCCTGTATTATTCTTCGTAGATCTCAAAAAGTATATTTATTATACATCAGAATAAAATTTTATGTCGATTTAGCCATATCTGTCGGTATGTTAAAATCACGATAGAGATCGTAATATTGAAAATGAGGCTTTGAAATGTTGAACACATTGCTACGACATCTAGTATGTTCGATATTGCAAACCAAATCTCCCTCGCAAAAATTTTAATATCAGTCCGTAAATTAGTATAGCTCCCATATGACGGTACAGCCTAATTTTTAAGGTTTTAATAACCATTTTCCCATCAAAATCCCTGACGGAATATATATGCTAATGCTGAAACAGCTGGATGAGCCAGTAGCTGAGTATTTGACTAAAGTCCTAAATTTGTCTATGGTCCACATCGCTTCTTAAGCTTATCAAAAGCTTTTGTTACCGTCAACCATGTCACACTATTTGAGAACATCGAGAATATCTCCCTCTGAGGAGAGTCCAGTACCGGAATAAGAAGTCCAAATAACCGCGACGAAATGTTGGTCACATTATTCACCACATTGCGAATAAATCGTACGCTCAAATCACAGTAATATACGATAAGTCGAAAAGTAGGCACAAGGTTCTGAAATCGCTTGCCGATAGCTCGGCACATATAAAAACCTTTTTAATCTCTTTTAAAACGATAAGTCGGTCTATAATGAGCTATGCGGTACGATATGGTCGGCGAATACTAGTGATACGCAATGGAGAAGTAGTTAGACTTGCCAGAACTCCTCTGAAACACCAACCGGCATGTGGTACAGACCCCAAATAATCTCTATGGTATTGTATATATCATAGCAACACTGGACCTTTTAAAATAGTTCTGACATTTAGTTTATCACTTAATATCTATGGATCACATAACATCAACACGTATTTGGAATTTGCTCTGGCAAACTTTTGAACTTTCTGTGAACCGTAGTATACAAGCTCATGTAGACAGTGCAATAAAACACAACGATAACCACCAATGAAAACAAAAACCAAAAGTTACTACCGAAATACCATATCCCATACATGCTTTCAGCTTGCGGTGAAAGTGAATTAGTTTTGGTTTCATGATAAAATAAACTGAGCGCCAACACGAAGTAGAAAGCAAAAGAGTAACTTCCAAATATAATTAATGTAATGTTGATTGTTGATATTGGGCGATATCTGGATCAATGTGTGAAATTCTAGACATGTACAACTATAAATATTTAACTTCTAATTAACAGAATGTATAGACAAATTTTAATTACTTTATAATAGAATAAGTATATCTACATCATATGAGACAAAGAAGATAGTAGTTAGAACGTTTGTTATATTCACATAGTCAGGAAATTGGGTTCGAGCAATATTGTTTTTATAACCTTCACACTGTGGTACAAGGTATTATGTCTTTGTGCATATGTTTGAGCGGAGCAGTATAGTCGGACGGAGCCGACCATTTGATACCCTACACAACTTACACGAAAATCTAACTTTGTGTCGTTCTATATTCTGATCTAGGGCAATATTTGCACCGTCTTTACTTTCACTATGGATTGTGTTGCTATGTTCGGCTTTCAATTGTGGCCTATAGATCAACTCGAAAAAACACAAAGAATTAAGTTTTCCGTCCACTTTATCGCAATATTATCTGATCATCACCGAAAATTATAGGCGTTGTCCTTGACCATATCTGGATCTTCATGGAAAATTTCAAAGCGATCAGCGCTATATTTTCGCCCTCTAGGGTGGTAATGGATTACTAAATAATATACGTATGCACCTGTAAATATTTAAGTGTAACTCCCACATCTGAGTACATACGACCATATAATTGGCATCAATTTAAAGATCAGCCACTCTTCTTGGATATACTGTCAACTTCTCGGGTCTATGTCCTTCAGAGAAAAATATATACGCTGTACATTTCACCCGCTAAATATTGACCAATCTTTATCAAAACAGGCATGCTTATTCTTTGGCCTGATCTCCTTCTCCATGTAAAAATTCGCGATGTTTGGGCCATAATTGCGGCCTTTGGAGCGACCAGAAAATCAGACAAAAATAAAGTTTTTTGTCCATTTCATCCCCTAAATATTAACCGATCTTTACCAAAAACAATAGGGGTCTTCATTGGCCAGAACCCACCCTACATGCAAAATTTCGTGAAGATTGGTCCATAACTGTGGCCTGTATCGTGTTTACAAATTATAATGGACAGACGGACGGACACACATGTCTAGATCGACTCAGCTAGTCGAGATATGACGATCGGTATACTTCAAGGTGGGTCTAGGACCAATATTTCGCGGTGTTACAAATTCTTGGGGCTGCACAAAGCTATAATACCCTGACAGCATAGTTGTGTCAAAATGGTGCAAATATCGCGAAGTATTGCCCAATCTCAGAACATAGAACAACAGAAACTTTTCGTGGAAGTTGTGTAGGGTATCATATGGTCGGCCCCGTCCGACTATACTGCTCCGTTCACTGGTTTTAAATTATAAACAAAGTACAGGTCGCATTTATAATCCGATTTGGATGAAATTTGGCACGAGTCACTTATTTGGCCCAAGGACGAACCCTATTGAAATTGGAAAAAATCGGTTTAGATTTAGATATAGCTCCCATATATATTTTCGTCCGATTTAAGGTAAATAGGGCACCAAAGTTCCTATATATCTTTCGATTTGCACGAAATTTGGCACAGAGTACTGAATTAAGTCTGGAATGATGTGTGCTAAGTTTCGAGAAAATCGGTCTAAATTTAAATATAGTTCCCATATATATTTTTGTCCGATTTAAGGTAAATAGGGCACCAAAGTTCCTATATATCTTTCGATTTGCACGAAATTTACCATAAAGCACTGAATTAGATCAAGAATGACGTGTGCTAATTTTCGTAAAAATTGGTTCAGATTTAGATATAGCTCCAATATATATTTTCATCCGATTTAATTTAAATTGTGCAGTAATGAGCCAAAGATTGGCCGACCGGCACGCCATTTTGTACAATGTACTGAATTTACTATAACCTTTCGTGTGTCAAGTTTTCTTGAAATAGGTTCAGATTTATATATAGCTTCTATATATACTTTCGTCCGATTTTAAGTAAATGGTGTTCTAAAGACCCATAGCTAGGCCGATTGGCAAAACGTACTGAAATTAATATAAATTAATCTCGTGCAAGTTTCTTTGAAATCGGTTCAGATTTAGATATGCATAGCTTCCATATATAATTTCGACCTATTCACGTTGATTGTAAACCAAATAATAAATGGGTGTTTGATTGATATTACATTTTGATTAGTGAAGCATACCAAAAGTGTATGTAAAGTTTGCTTAAAGTCTATTTACAAAGTATGGAATAGATTGCAGAATGGCATGTGTAAGGATTAATGTTAGTCGGTTTACTTTTCGACAAATTAGGATAGAAATTGTTATTTTGAGTTATCATTGGGTTGGAAATCTTTCTACGGAATAATGAAAATTATTGGTCCACTTTCTAGGATAGACCTCCAATATCACAGTACTTACCATTATGCGGTATTTTGGTGAGTTTGGGCTGTAATGTGCTACTTTACACATTCGGTACCAAATCCTACTACCAAAAATTATTAATATTGAGCCACCTTTTAGGATACCTTCCAAATGTCGGTATTTTTGGGAATGTTTCTTACTAAACTTACTTCGAATTGATATGATTACCCGGGTTCCGGAACACAAGCAAAAATGGTTTTTTATTCGTATGAGGAAGAATAATCTACTGGTCAAATGTGCAAATGACACCCATAAATTAGATACGCTAATATTTGAATTAGGCTAAAATATACGGAATAGCAATGTAGCATAAATAACAATTGTATATTATTCTACCGATATATTGAACTGAGAAACACCATGCTGACACAACTAGTATAACTAATGATTTCTGTGTTCTAATTCCTTCCGAAATCAGTTTTGTCGACTGGTATTCGATGCTATCCCACGTATCAGTTTTATTTTATGTTTGGGTAATTTACAAAGTTCATGTTTTGTTTTGTTTACGGTGTTTGGGTTTATTTTATCCATGTTTAAGCTGACATTGAGGGCATTAGTTACAGTTCATGTTGTAGTCGACATGAACTCAGAAGACTTAGGGCATGAGTGGTTAGGCAACAGTACAGTATTTGGGGGGGTTAATATACGTTTTTTTTTAAATTTAATCTTCTTTTTTCGTTTTTATTTTTATAAAACTCCCTTCTGTTCTTATTTTAGGTTTTGTAATGCACAAAGCATTTGCGTGTCTGTTCCCCATTTAATAAACACACAGAATAACTTTGGGCAACAATAAAAACAAATTCTAGTAATAAATGTGCAATGTTTTTACTAATTGGATTATTATTTTTTTTAAGAAAGGCATTGGATTAAATTTGAACGGAATCATAAAAATATTGCTTATATTGTTTGATTACGAACTATATGTGTTAAACGAGGGATCTGTTAACTAGTTGACGTCGATATTGTCCGCGGAGTGACAGCACGTCTGTTTCTTTTGCTGTGCATTTACACACTAATTTATTAATATACCAGTAAGGAAAGTAGTAAAGTCGGACTGAGCCAACTATATGATACCCTTCACCCCTTGTGATATATTCAACAGATGAATTCTATCAGACGTCGCATTTTTGAAGGACCAGTAAAATGAAATTGGATCCATAAACTTGTCATCCTGCAACCTATACTAAATTTTTCATTTGGTCAGATATTGATAATTTGGATACATATATGATAAGCATGAGCAGTTGCTGCACCATTTACTTAAAATCGGACGATTTCATCGAAACTTGTCATAGGTTAGGTTATACTAATTTTAGTATGTTTTGAGCATATCGGCCAAGTTTTGAGTTCATGGTGCATCATTTACCTAAAATCGGGAGAAAATATATATGGTAGCTCTATCTAACTTTGGTATACCATTTACATTAAATCGGACGAAAATATATATGGGAGCTATATCTAAATCTGAACACATCATTCTTGACATAATTCATTACGCTGTGTCAATTTTCGTGCAAATCGAAAGATATTTGTGGACTTTGGTGCACCATTTACATTAAATCGAGCGAATATACTTATATATATATATATATCTAACTCTGAACCGATTTTCAGGAAACTTCACACACATCACACTAGACCTAATACATTACGCTATACCAAATTTCGTGTAAATTGAAAGATATATAGGGACATTGGTGCACCATTAACATTAAATCGGAGCAAAATATATATGGGAGCTATATCTATATTTGAACCAATTTTCACGAAACTTCGCAAACATCACTCCAGGCTCAATTCAGTACGCTATGCCAAATTTCGTGCAAATCAAAAGTTATATAGGGTCTTTGGTGCACTATTTACCTAAAATCGGACAGAAATATATATGGGATCTGTATCTATATCTGACCCGATTTGCACGAAATTTAACACACATCATTCTTGACTTAATTCAGTACGCTATTCCCATATTTCGTGCAAATCGAAAGGTATATAGGGACTTAGATACACCATTTACCTTAAATCGGGCGAAAATATATATGGGAGCTATATCTAAATCTGAACCGATTTTCAGGAAACTTTACAAACATCATTCTAGACTTAATTCAGTACGCTATGCCAAATTTCGTGCAAATAGAAAGATATATAGGGACTTTGGTACACCATTTACCTTAAATTGGACGAAAATATATATGGGAGCTATATCTAAATCTGAACCGATTTTCAGGAAACTTTACACACATCGTTCTAGATCTAATTTATTATGCTGTGCACAATTTCGTGCAAATCGAAAGGTATATAGGGACTTAGGTACACTGTTTACCTTAAATCGGGCGAAAATATATATGGGAGCTATATCTAAATCTGAACCGATTTTCAGGAAACTATACAAACATCATTCTAGACTTAATTCAGTACGCTAGGCCAAATTTCGTGCAAATCGAAAGATATATAGGGACTTTGGTACACCATTTACCTTAAATCGGACGAAAATATATATGGGAGCTATATCTAAATCTGAACCGATTTTCAGGAAACTTTACACACATCATTCTAGATCTAATTCATTATGCTATGCTCAATTTCCTGTAAATCGAAAGATATTTAGGGACTTTAGTGGACCATTTACCTCATATCGGACGAAAATATATATGGGAGCTATATCTAAATCTGAACCGATTTTTCGCAATTTTAATAATGCTCGTCCTTGGGCCAAATAAGTGACCTGTGCCAAATTTTATCCAATTCGGATCACAAATGCGACATGTACTTTGTTTACAATTTAACATCAACAGACGGACGGACGGACAAGCATAAATCGACTTAGAAAGTGATTCTATGCATATTCTCAAAAGGAACCATGTAAGCAAGACATTCACTATCTTTATTGTTTAAAAACCACGTTCGCTACGTGAACAATATGACAATCCTGCACGTTGGATAAATTATAAGATAACCCTATGTAATAAAATTGAGTTCATTGTCTGGGGTTGGAAAGAAGGATACATTCACCATAGGTCAAGTTTTTGAGTTATGGCGTGATGGTTTTTTTAGTTGCAACTTCATGAAAAATAAGTTTTTGGTAATTTTTGCAGTTATTGCAGGCTATTTTGTCTACAGTCAAATTGTCGATACCCTACCCAGAATATTAGACGATGAACACATATTTTTACGGAGAATTTTTCCATGTTTTAATTTTTTTGGACTGACATTAATTTTCCCATAGATTTTTATAATACCTGTTGGTATAAAATCGTCAAATAGTCACACTGGTCGAACATAACAAAGTTTCAAGCAACCTCGTTCTATCTACAAAACGTATAAATTATAGTTGACATGCGTCTTATGGGTTCAGTCAGAGAAAATTTATCGGAAGTTGTACCCATATATGAGAATATATACATTATTCCATGTAATACGATAGGGAGGAATATAGCTTGACGTGGCCGACGATGTGTTAGGCAACACTGCTTTTAACCCAACATATTAGAACATATAGACCCTGTCAATATGAATGACAGTACAACTCTAATATCCGAATATATAGATCATTATAATTAACATCGTCCACAAACTTCTGTGGACTATGTATTTCCGGAATGAATAACACCTCATATAATGATCATTTTGTCATCCTTCACACATATGTGTTGAACCATAACTTCCTATCTAATTCGTTAGTCAAATATTCTTCTCCGTGTTTGTCATTGTTAGTATAATATGTTGTAAAAAGTAAAATAAATTCAAATTTATTTAAATATATTTAATTAAATCCAATAGAATTTCTGATCAATTACACTTCGTGTGATTTCTTTGTACTAAACTTTTAGATTCTTCATCTTCTTAACAATGGAGAAATTAACTTCTTCTGAAGACTTTTAAAACCAGCTAAACAATGCAAAAAATACTTTCTTTCCAAAACTACTCGAATAAAGTATAAGAGTCATCATATTCAGATATCGCAGTACCGCATAAAACCGGCATTCATGGTCTGCTTATATTCCATAATAAAAACGAAAACCTCTTTAGCCGTAACCGAAAATTACCCAACATCACCATTGATACTTGCAACAGCGACTGGTGATATGAATACACACACAGACATGGTTTCTTAAACTACATTTAACACGTCAAGAAGTTTTTGAAAAAGAACTCAGAAAAACGACAACAATTTGCCGCCAAAAATCCGAACGACACGAAAGAAATTGGAAAAGTACTCGTAACTCAAGTTTAACACAAAAAGAAAAAACTTACAATGCTTGCAATGTACCATAACCCAAAAGTGAACTAAAGT
>NW_026880365.1:0-30434 GCF_032173495.1 Musca vetustissima
GTAGAATAATTTCTCCATTGACAGCAAGTACCTAAAATAATTTTTTGGATATATTTTCGTTCGATTGTGAAAATCTTATGAAATTAGCCCAGAAAACGGAATACCCGAGAAAACATAAATTTTTCTATTGGTAAATATTATGTAGTGAAATTTAGTGTAGAATATTTTCCCCATTAACTCTAAATACCTAAAATAATTTTTTGGAGACATTTTGTCACGATTTTGGAAAAACATAAAACATTAACCCAAAAAACTGCAAGCTCTATAGGTTGCCGATTTTTTATTGGTAAATATTATATTTAGAGATTTCTTGTTGTCCGTGACCTATAGTGAAATTTTATGTAGAATATTTTTTCCAGTGCTACCTACTACCAAAAATAATTCTTTGAACAAATTTTCATTCTATTTTGAGAAATATGCGAAATTACTTTATAAAATATTATTTACTATATTGATGGACCAATTAGTCCCCTTGAATGAGTTGCTAGCGGGTTAATATAGTTGACGAAATTTTTCCTCATAATGTTAGTAACAATATTGCAGAACATTTCATATGCCTAAAATGTATGGATTTCAAGACATCCAATTTCTAAACATATTAGTATTCTCTGCCACAGCAATGTTAATTTGCCTACTCTTTATTTAAATATTTTCTGCTATTTTAGGAGACCCCCCATTATCGGTGTCAAATTTTTTTATTTAATTCGAATCTACTCTAGCTCTAGAATGTCCCTACAACATTTCAAGTGAAAATCTCAAGAACTCTTGAAGATATAGCCGATTTATTGTGTCAGCATCAAGTGACGGCAAGAGTGATTCTCAAACTTTAAACTTTTTTCTCGAAGCAGTGCTTTACGAATTGCGGGCACGATAACTCAAAAACTAATAATCCAGTCGGTTCCACGTCGGACACATTTCTCTGGAAGTGTATAGTTCTCGTATGAACTAGGATAAAGCCAATCGGTGAAGATCTTCCTTATTTTTTAACTTGGTTTTTGGTCAAAAATCGGCGATTTTCAAAAAATATTTTTTCAAAGGTCCGCCATTTTGTTAATTTTAGAGCGAAATCAATAATCCTAGTTCATACGAGAGCCAGTCATGTACTCTTTCTAACACCGTTGGAATTTTCGGATTCCGATGTTCCAGTGAGAAGTTATCATGCTTTACCAGCCCATTGAAAATCTTGAAAAATAAAAATCGAGAATGGGGGGGTTCCCTTAAATATTTTTTGTTATTTAACACCATCATCACATTGTTCTCTTTTCAGCCTATTATGCATGTAATTATTTTTCCACATTTTATTGTGAAATATTTTTTACTGGCACCAACTGCCATGAAATTGCCATAACGAAAACAAATGGCAAGCGTTTTCTTCTGTGTAATGGTGGCAGTATGAGTAATATTTTTAAAACAGCAAATATTAAGTATACGTAATCGCTGTTATTAGCATAATGTAATGGTATATGTGTGGCGTATAAGTACCTAATATTGAAAATACAGCAGTTGGTAAAAACTCCGTCCTTTAGCCTGTACATCCTTTAAAAAATCCACGCCTTGTGTATTTATTAAAAAAACATTTTTTAAAAAATCAACGTCTTTTGGTATCTTCAAAAAATATTTTCATCCTTTAAAAAATATTTTTTAAAAAATCCACGTCTTGGGTATTTATCAAAAAATATTTTTTAAATAATCTTCGCCTTTTTTTTTAAAAACCTTCGCCCTTTGGTATCTTTAAAAAAAGCTTCGCCTTTTGGAATTTCCAAAAATAGTTTTTAAATAATCTTCGCCTTTTTTAAAAAATCTTCGCACTTTGGTATCTTTGAAAAAATCTTCGCCTTTTGGTATTTTCAAAAAATATTTTTTAAAAAATCCACGCCTTTGTGTATCTACGTCTGTGTACTCTTTAAAAATATTTTCCAGGATAGCTGAAGTTTCCTCTCATTTAAACTAAATTTGGAAGCAAAAAATACAATTTGATTTGAAAAATGAAACAAAAGTGCAAAACAAATATCCCCCACAGGATATACTCCATGATGCCATAAATCATAATGAAGTACATTCTTGGAGGCTTAGCCGAACACAATCCAAATCACATACAAACACACTCAACGTCCGAACATTTTACGAATTATGGTGGCCCACAATACAAAAAATTGTTTACAATCATAGATTATTTTTTTCGTTCTGCCACTCTAAGAGCAACTTTTCATTTTGAAAAATGAATTACGGCTAAGTGGTTATTATTGCAGTGACATTTTAGAATTGGAATGGCGGCAGGATTCCATTAGTTCCATATCACTTCGTTTTTTTGTAGATTTTTTCTCGTTTTTTATTTATTTATTTTTTTTTTAAAGCCAACTTGAAAATGAAAAATCATCTCAAAATGTCATTGTGCGTGTCCTTACCAGTTGAAATGTTTCGTTACTGCCAAGCCAATGTTTGGAGTGTGGACCAAAAGCATGCACACGCACACACACACATACTCCCACCCAGATTCACACTCGCCCTCACTCACACACTTCTTCAAATATTTCGTTTCCTTGAAAAAATGTTTGGTCCTCAGGGTGTTTAGAATTCTTTGTGTGTTTGTTGTTGTTCTTGTTGTCGTTTGCTTGGCATTGTTCATCTCGTGTTTGCCATTCCTCTTTTCTTTATTTTGTTTTCCCTCCATTTGCAAATGTGTCTTGTGTACGTGTTCAAATGTTAAATATGTATTATGCACTTAATGTTGTCCTTGTTGTTGTTGCTGTTGTTGCGGGTTACAACTCCTACCATTGTTTATATTTATCCTGTGTGACGGCAGGAGCACTTCTCCCAGCTGCTGCTGCTGTTGCGTACACATTTGAAGATTGTAATCCCGACACTTGTTCATTTCTAGAGAGTCTCCTAAGCGAAGCCATGGCATGAACAAAAAATAGAACTGAACTGAATATAATAAGGGATTTCATTATATCCTGCTTAGCATTCATGCAACGTAGGATCAGTAGCACATCATTATTGTAAAGAATAATAACAACAAGAGCAGCAGTTATAGGAGAATCATATCATTATCACCATCGCCTTCACATCGTATCACTATGAATGGTGGTTAACTTTGGTATTTACCTTATGGTGAATGGGCAATGCTTTTTGTTTTGAAATTTTAATTAGACAGTGAGGTTAGGTACAACTACAGGGGCGGAATAATTCGTTTTTAAATAGAGGACACCAACAGGCGCATATTTTTTTTAAATTTAATTTTTGGAGGATACACTAGCTGTGAATTTTTTAAAAAATATTTTTTGAAGATACTAACAGGCGTAGATTTAAAAAAATATATTTTTTGTAGTTTTCACAAGGCGTAGATTTTTTAAAAAATATTTTTTGCAGTTTTCACAAATCGTGAATTTTTAAAAAAAATATTTTTTGCAGTTTTCACAAGTCGTGGTTTTTTTAAAAAATATTTTTGCAATTTTTACAAGGCTTGAATTTTTTAAAAAATATTTTTTTGCAGTTTTCACAAGGCGTGATTTTTTTAAAAAATATTTTATGCAGTTTTCACAAGGCGTGGATTTTTTAAAAAATATTTTTTGCAATGTTTACAAGGCTTGAATTTTTTAAAAAATATTTTTTGCAGTTTTCACAAGGCGTGGATTTTTTAAAAAATATTTTTTGCAGCTTTCACAAGGCGTGGATTTTTTTAAAAAAATATTTTTTGCAGTTTTCACAAGGCGTGGATTTTTTAAAAAATATTTTTTGCAGTTTTCACAAGGCGTGGATTTTTTAAAAAATATTTTTTGCAGTTTTCACAAGGCGTGGATTTTTTAAAAAATATTTTTTGCAGTTTTCACAAGGCGTGGATTTTTTAAAAAATATTTTTTGCAGTTTTCACAAGGCGTGGATTTTTTAAAAAATATTTTTTGCAGTTTTCACAAGGCGTGGATTTTTTAAAAAATATTTTTTGCAGTTTTCACTAGGCGTGGATTTTTTAAAAAATATTTTTTTGCAGTTTTCACTAGGCGTGGATTTTTTAAAAAATATTTTTTGCAGTTTTCACAAGGCGTAGATTTTTTAAAAAATATTTTTTGCAGTTTTCACAAGGCGTGGATTTTTTAAAAAAAATATTTTTTGCAGTTTTCACAAGGCGTGGATTTTTTAAAAAATATTTTTTGCAGTTTTCACAAGGCGTTGATTTAAAAAAATATATTTTTTGATAAATACCCACGAGAAAACAAGCATAAAAAATTCAGTTGCATGCAATGGTATTAGTTTGTATATAAAATGCGGTATATTTATATTACGTATACGCCACACATATACCATTACATTATGCTAATAACAGCCATTACGTATACTTAATATTTGCTGCTTTTAAAATATTACTCATACTACCCCTATTACACAGAAGAAAACGCTTGCCATTTGTTTTCGTTACGGCAAATTCATGGTAGCTGGTGCCAGTAAAAAATATTTCACAATAAAATGTAAAAAATAATAATTACATGCATAATACGCTGAAAAGAGAACAATGGTGTTTATAAAAAAACAGAAAATATTTAAATAAGAGGAAAAAAAATAAAATAGGTGGTAAATAAAAAACTTAAATAAAAACTAAATTGTTTGGGAATTATCATGAGATTCTTTGGAATCTATAAATTTTAGGCATATAAAATGTTCTGCAATATTGCTAACAACACTATAAGGAAAAATTTCGTCAACAATATTAATTCTCTAGCAATTCATCTATGATACTCTTCTTATTGGCCCTATAAGAAGAGTATCATAGTTTTTCATAATTTAAAGCAATTTATTATGTTTATTTCAAAATCGATGCAAAATGTAGTCAAAAACTTATTTTATGTGCCTGATGTTAAGGGAAAAAATATTCTGCATTAAATTTCACTATGGGTCACCGACATCAAGAAATCTGTAGATATACAACTTACCAATATAAAAATCGGATTTATATGGGACATGTTGTTTGTGAGGAAAATTTTATATTATTTTCAAAATCAAGCCAAAATCTCTCCAAAAAATTATCTTAGGTGCTTGCAGTCAATGGAAAAAATATTCTACTTTAAATTTTACTATGGGTCATCAACAACAATAAATGTGTAGATATAAAATGTAACGATAAAAATTGGTTATAAGTGGGGTGTTCCGTTTTTTTGGTGCTAATTTCTTAAGTTGTTTCTAAATCAAGCCATAATGTCTCCAAAAGCTTATTTTAGGAGCTTGCTGTCAATGGAAAAGATATTCTGCATTAAATGTCATTATGGGCCACCGACAACAAAAAATCTGTAAATGTAATATTTACCAATATAAAAATCGGTTATATATAGGACATGTTGTTTGTTGCGAAATTTTCATACGATTTTCAAACTTGAGCCAAAACCTCTCCAAAAAATTATTTTACGTACTTACAGCCAAAGAAAAAAAATTCTACATAAAATTTCACCATAGATCACCAACAACAACAATATCGGAGAATATAAAATTTAACGACAAAAATTGGTTATAAATGGGGTATTCCGTTTTTTGGGACTAATTTCATAATTTTTTTAAAATCAAGCCAAAATCTCTCCAAAAGCTTATTTTAAAAGCTTGAAGTCAATGGAAAAAATATTCTACGTAAAATTTCATTATAAGTCACCAACAACCAAAAATCTGCAGATATAATGTTTACCAATAAAAACAATCGCTTATATGTAGGTTATGATGTTTGTGGGCCTAATTTTTCAAAATGGTGTCAAAATGTCTTCAAAAAATTATTTTGGGTAATTGGTGCCAGTGAAAAAAATATTCTACATTAAGTTTCACTATAGGTCATCAACAACAACAAATCAGTAGATATAACATGTAACGATAAAACTTGGTTATAAATGAGGTATCCCATTTTTTGTGGGGAAATGTCATTAGTTTTTCAAAATCAAGCCAAAATGTCTCCAAAAGCTTATTTTACATGCTTGGAGTCAATGGAAAAAATAGTCTACATAAAATTTCATTATAGGTCAGCAACAACAACAAATCTGTAGATATAAAGTTTACTAATAAAAACTATCGCTTATATGTAGGGCATGATGTTTGTGAGGCTTATTTCATATGTTTTTCAAAATGGAGTCAAAATGTCTCCAAAAGCTTATTTTTGGAGCTTGCAGTCAATGGAAAAAATATTCAACATAAAATTTCACTATGGGTCACCGACAACAACAAATTTGTAGATGTAAAATTTAACGATAAAAATTGGTTATAAATGAGGTATCCCGTTTTTTGGGGGGAAATTTCATTATTTTTCCAAAATCAAACCAATATGACTCCAAAAGCTTATTTTAGGTGCTTGGTGTCAATGGAAAAACTATTCTACATAAAATTTCACTATGGGTCACCGTCAACAAGAAATTTGTAAATCTAATATTTGCCAATAAAAAAATCGGTTTTAAATAGGATACTCCCTTTTTCAAAATCGAGTCAAAATATCTTCAAAAAATTTTTTTAGGTAGTTGGAGCCTTTGAAAGAAATATTCTACATAAAATTTCACTATGGGTCACTGACAACGAGAAATCTGTAGATATAATATTTATCAGTAAAAATTCGGCTATAGATAGGGTATGTACTTTTTATAACCTACACAACTATGTTGCCATGGTATTATAGTTTTGTGCAGCCCAAAAGAGTTTGTAACGCCGCGAATTATTGGTCCTAGACCTACCTTTATGTATGCCGATCTCGACTAGCTGAGTCGATCTAGACATGTGTGTCCGCCCGTCTGCCTGTCCATTATAATTTGTAAACACGATACATGCTACAGTTATGGACCAATCTTCACGAAATTTTGCATGTAGGATGGGTTCTGGCTAATTGGCTATTGTTTTTGGTAATGATCGGTTAATATTTAGGGGATGAAATGGACCAAATTTATTTTTTTCTGCTCGATCCAGTGGCCGCAATTATTGCCCGAACATCGTAATATTTTACATGGATAAGGGGATCGGGCCAAAGGAAAAGCATGCCTTTTTGAATAAAGATCTGTCAATATTTAGCGGATCAAATGGACTCTGATTTTGTGGGAAAATTTACAAAATGTTTATTCTGGGGAGTATATAATTGCCACTGAAGGACGTATACCCGAGAAGTTGATAATATATCCAAGAGGAGTGGTTGACCTTTAAATTGATACCAATTATATTATCGTACGTACTCTGATGTGGGAGTTAAACGTAATTAGGTAAAAGTGACTATGTACATAGTATTACTATTACTCCATTAGAGGACGGAAATGTCGCGCTGATCGCTTTGAAATTGTACAAGAAATTCCGATTATGGTCAAGGACGACGCCTATAGTTTTCGGTGAAGTTGAGATTTCATTCACGGGGTGCAATGAACCGAAAACTTTAATTGTGTCACATTTTCTAGTCGCTCTAGAGGTAATTATTATATGCAGAACATCACACATTTTACAATGTGAAGGGGATCTAACCAAATCCTTAAAGAGGCTGTTTAGATGATGATCGATCAATATTCCGAGGGTCAAATCAACCAAAACCTAAAGTGACAATTTTCTTATTTTACGTCGTAAAAATTCACTTCAAGAAAAAAATTGGAAAATATGCCAGGGGTAGAAAGTGAAGTTGCTGATCTATAATCGGTAAAAAAGGGTGCAAATATCTCGAAATATTGCTCAGGCTCAGAATATAGAATCGCAGAAAGTTTGATTTTCGTGGTAGTTGTGTAGGGTAGCATATGGTCGACTATACTGATCCGCTCACTGGTTTTAAGTTAATTTCATACGATTTTCAAAATCAAGCCAAGGAGGCCCCCAAGATCTATTTTAGATGATTGGTGTGTATGGAAAAAATGTTCTACGTAAAATTTCACTATACTTCACCAACAACAAGAAAACTGTACATACGATATTTACATATGAAAAATCATTAAAAATATGCTATATCATTTGTTTGACTAATGTGAGGCTAATCTCATCTATTTTTTTCAAATTGAGACAAATTGTCGCCAAAAAATTATTTCAGATTGTTGATGTCAATGGAAAAGTTACTCTACACAAAATTTTACTATAGATTAAGGACAACAATAAATGTGTAAATATAATATTTACTAATTTTAAAATCGGTAGAAAACAGGGTATGTCAGTTATAAGACAAATTTTGGGGCTAATTTCATATGTTTTCCAAAATTGGCCAAAAATGTCCCCAAAAAAATAATTTTAGAGACTTCTTCTTAATGGAAAATATATTCTACATAAAATTATACTATAGGTCACCGACAACAAGAAATCTGTAGATAAAATATTTACCTATAAAAAATTGGTAAAAATTAGCTTATATCATTTGATAAACTAATGTGGGTCGTATTTCATAAGTTTTCCAACATTGGCTCAAAAAGATCTCCAAAAAATTATTTTAGGTAAATGTTACCAATGGGAATTGTATTCTACATAAAATTTCACTATATGTTACCGGCAACAAGAAATCCGTATATGTAATATTTACCAATATAAAAATCGGTTATAAATAGGGTATTTCGTTGTTAGGGCTAATTTCATAAGTATTTCGAAATCAAGCCAAAATATCTTCAAAAGCTTATTTTAGGAGCATGGAGTCAATGGAAAAAATAATCTACATAAAATTTTAGTATGGGTCACCGACAACAAAAAATCTGTAGATATAATGTTTACCAATAAGAAAAATCGGTTAAAAGTGGAATACCCCACTTTTAACCGATTTTTCTTATTTTGGGGCTAATTTCATAAGTTTTTCAAAATCAACCCAAAATGACTCCAAAAGCTTTTTTTGGTGCTTGGTGTCAATGGAAAAAATATTTTACATAAAATTTTACTATAGGCCACCGACAACAAGAAATCTTTAAATACAATATTTACTAATAAAAAATCGATAAATAATAGGGTATGCCGTTGATAGACTAATTTGGGGCTAATTTCAAATATTTTTCAAAATCAAGCTAAAATGTCTGCAAAAATTTATTTTTGGTAAATGCTACCAATGGAAAAAATATTCTACATAAAATTTTACTATAGGTCACCGAAAAATAGAAATCTCCAAATGTAATATTTACCTATACATTAACTTCGACAAAGAAGCTCTTTCTAATTTATTGTTTTTTTTTTTTAATTTTGTAGGGATTGTTGCTAATGGAGATAAAATCCTCCCACCTAGGTTGCTTCTAAATTTGTTGTCACAACCATAAATTATGCAAAATGACATGTTCTGACACCCATCATATGTTACAAATTCCCAAAAAATTCCTACCAAACTTCACAAAACATCCAATCCACTCGATGTGTAAATAAATCTACCACAGTGAAATAATAAATTCTCATTCTCTGAGCTAAACGAGATTAACTAATACAAGTAATCCCACATACATACATCCGAACAAAATGAAATGCAAATAAATTATGTTCAAGAAGAAGAACAACAACAAAATCATCCACAACTGTCACCAAATTTATTTGTTTATATTTCATTCTCGCGTTTTTTATTCTACTTCTTCTCTATGACATTTTAAGTTAATTGAAAAATATTCGTTGACATTTTGAAGGCAGCAGCAAAAAAAAAAAAACAAAAATATGAACGCAGCTTATTATACCACACTTCCTCTCTCCACACCACCCTCTCTCCTCCCACTCTCTCTCTCACACACACATAAGCCATGGGCGGTATGAAAATGTTTAATAAAACTGTGAAATAAGCCAAGTACATTATGCGAAGGGAATTTCCTCTTTTATTTCTTCTGGCCTCATCAACACCCTTGAAAATCGTCATGGGAGGTAAATATGAAAACAAATATGATTTCAGGGAAAATACAAGCAACAACAACAATAGACTCCTGGGAAATGTAAATATAGACTATAAGGATTTTGTTGTATTGTAAAAATATGGGTGGAGGGAGAAACGGGGGTTCAGGACGACATTTCCATGTGCAATGGTTAGGGTATGGTGCTTGCTGGGGGTGCCATGTTAATATGTATAAATATAAACATAGGCATTTATATAATCTAATAATCTTGGCACATATGTTTCTATATAAAACAAAGAGGATTACTTCGAGGATATGAGGAATTAGAATAATAATACGGACATCATAAAAAAATAAAAATATTAACAAATGTGTTGGATTTGTTAGAAAATATTCAAGGCTTAAATTTTAGGCAAAAGAGCTATATCTAAATCTGAACGGAACTTCACGAAACTTTGCACACATCATTCTAGACTCAATACAGTATGCTATGCCAAATTTCGTGTAAATCGAAAGATGTATACGGACATTGGTACACCATTTACCTTAAATCGGACGAAAATATATATGGGAGCTATATCTAAATCTGAACCGATTTATACGAAACTTAGTACACATCATTCTAGGCTCAATTCAGTACGCTATGCCAAATTTCGTGCAAATCGAAGAATGTATAGGGTCTTTGGTGCACCATTTATCTTAAATCGGACGAAAATATATATGGGAGCTATATCTAAATCTGAACCGATTTTCACGAAACCTAGCACACATTATTCTAGACTCAATTCAGTACGCTGTGCCAAATTTCGTGTTTATCGAGAGATTCATAGGGACCTTGCTGCACCATTTACATTAAATCGGACGAAATATATATGTGGAAGCTATATCTAAATCTGAACCGATTTTCACAAAACTTAGCACACATCATTCCAGGCTCAATTCAGTACGCTGTGCCAAATTTCGGTCAAATCGAAAGATATTTACGGACTTCGGTGCATCATTTACCTATAATCGGACGAAAATATATATGGGAGCTATGTCTAAATCTGAACCGATTTTCACGAAACTTTGCACACATCATTCCAGGCTCAATTCAGTAATCTGAACCGATTTTTCCCAATTTCAATAGGGTTCGTCCGTGGGCCAAATAAATGAGCTGTGCTAAATTTTATCCAATTCGAATCTTAAATGCGACCTGTACTTTGTTTACAATTTAACATGGACAGACAGACGGACGGACATTCATAAATCGACTTAGAATGTGATTCTATGCATATTCTCAAAAGGACCCATGTGTCTATTTCGTTTACTTGTGCCTGTTATGCACATATGCACAAAGACATAATACCCTGTACCACAGTGTGTGGTGAAGGGTATAAAAATGCTAGACTTGAATTTTCTTCAAAAAATATTTTAAAAAAATCCTAACTTGTGAATTCTCAAACAAAATATTTTTAGAAAAAAAAAACCTTGTGGATTCTTCAAAAAATATTTAAAACCTGTAAGCGGAGCAGTATAGTCGGACGGGGCCGACCATACGATACCCTGCACAACTACCACGGAACTCTGACTTTCTCCGGAGGTTTATTCCGAGCCTGGGTAATATTTCGTGATAGTTGCACCCACTTGCCCGATAAAAGGTCAACAGCACATCTTCCTTACACTGACATATTTTCCGAATATTACCAATATTTAGTACAGCCCTTCCAATTTTTTATCCAGACTCCCTTCGCCGAGGGATGTGTTGTGATGTTCGGCTTATAATTGTGGCCTATAGATCGACTCGAAAAACACAAAAAGTTAAGTTTTCGGTCCACTTCATATCAAAATTTTTATCAGATCATCACCGTTGTCCCTGACCATAACTGGAACCTTATGGAAAGTTTCAAAGCGATCAGCGCTATATTTCCGCCCTCTAGTGTGGTAATGGGTTACTAAATAATATATGAATACGTAAGCACCTGTTTATATTGAAGTATAACTCCCATATCCGAGTAGATACATCACTATATTTGGTATCAATTTAAAGGTCAACTACTCCTCTTGTATATACCATCAATTTCTCGGGTCAATATCCGTCAGGAATAAATATATACGCCATAGAATTTTTCATTTTTCACACAAAAGTCAGGGTCAATTTAACCCGCTAAATAATGACCGATCTTTATCAAAACAGGCCTGCTTATTCTTTTGCCCGATCCCCTTCACCATGTAAAAATTCTTGATGTTTGGACTATAATTGAGGTCTCTAGAGCGACCAGAAAAAACCGACAAAAATTTTTATCCCCTAAATATAACCCGATACCAAAAACTATAGTGCTCTTCATTGGTCAGAACCCATCCTACATGCAACATTTCGCGAAGATTGGTCCATAACTGTGGCCTGTATCGTGTTTACAAATTATAATGGACGGACGGATGGACACACATGTCTAGATCGACTCAGCTAGTCGAGATATGACGATCGCTATACTTAAAGGTGGGTCCAGAACCAATATTTCGCGGCATTATAAACTCTTGGGGCTGCACAAAGCTATAATACCCCGACAACATAGTTGTGTAGGGTATAAAAAAACATAGATTTGTGTTTTCTTCAAAAAATATTTTTTTTTAAAAAATCCACACCTTGTGGTAGCTTCGAAATTTTTTTTTTAAAAATCCACGCAAAAAATATATATTTTTTCTATAGAAAAAAAATCCGACCTCAGTTTCTGAGGTGTACTTTTTTATATATTATTTTCTTTCTCCATTGTATTCCCACCCATCCTCCTAGTTTGTCTTCATTAATGAAACTTCTCCTGTCACCACTGTTTGTGTGATATGCATGCTCGCTCCCAAAGGTCTCTGCAGGATATGCAGGACATTTACTTGGCTAAACTTTTATTACCAGTGTCAGCCATTTAACCCATTTACACTTTTCCAGTATGCATGGCAGCAACCAACCGAGATTGTCGGACCCTCATTCCATTCCCCAACTACTAGGGGAGAGGGGTGAGCGGATCCTTTTTTTTGGATTTTATTATAATAGTTGTAGTGATGTTGTTGTTGTTGCTGTTGTAAAAAGGACATGTTGGCTTGCGGCTGTTTGTTGCAACAGTACAAATGCTTTACAAACAAAGCCTCAGTAGTTCGTTTGTTTTTCTTGTTGTTGTTGTTTTTGTTGTGAAGGAAATATTTGTTTTTGTTGTAGCATGGCACCCGAAGCCAACTTCATTCATTCCGTTATTTTTTAATTCTCGGTTGTCGAGCAGGGCAAGGGGGGAATTTATGTTCTCTCGGGTGTTTAACATTTGTTTATTGGTGTGAGTGAGTGTGTGTCTGTGTGTGTGTGCGTGTGTTTGCTGTTTTATATTAAAATATGTGTGAGCCTGATGCTGTTGCTGCATTTGAAAATGTAGGCCGTTCAGTTTGTTTGCCAGCCATGGCCTGGCTTGGCCATATTTTTGAGTCCTTTTTTGTTGTTTTTTTTTGCTGTTCGTAATAAAATACTAGAAGATTAATTTCAATTTTATGTTTGTGGGAAATTATAGTTGTTTTTTGTTCGCTTTTTTCATTCGCTTTCCTTTCCCTTCATTTTTTTTTTTATTTTGGTGTGCAGCAATTTTCTCTCTTTGTGTGCCAACCAACCAACCAGCCAGGCCACCAGCCTGAGTTAGAGAGGTCGACAAATGCCAACACCATAGCCAAGCAAACAACCGACCAACAAGTCAAGTCAGGACCTTGATTTCATTTTTATGAATTTTACAAAAAAAAAAAAAAAATACGAAAATAAAAAATTAAGAAGAAGAGCTGTGGCTACAAAATAATCGTACCCCCCATTTACAAAGAACGAAATCTAGGCAAAATAAATAGTAACACAAAGAATTTTAATGAAATTTGTTGTTATAAGAAAAAGAAGAAGAAGAGAATCTACGCTTCTACGGACGAGCAGGAGGTGGAGGTGGTGGCGGGTACTGGCAATTCATAATTGAAGCTTAAGAAAGAAATGAGTGAATGAATGGATGAGCGAACGAATGGTTGCATGGTTGACTCTTTGCTTGGTTCGCTGGTTTGCTGGTTATGGTTAAATGGGGTCAACACTTAGCTTTGGGACCCAAAACGAAAAAAAAATCCTTTTAATGCAAAAGAAGAAGTGGTCTTGGTTTTTAAGGCAAATTAATATTTTAATTGAAGAACAGAAGGAAAAAAAAACTATTAACTAAAGGGGTTAAAAAATTAATAAAGAATTAAAAAACAACAAATATTTCTCTTAATGAACCAAGGACCAAGAGATTTTTGAACAAGGTGTCGATTTTTATACCCTACACAACTATGTTCGGAAGTGGGAGTTACACTTAAATATTTGCAGGTGCTTACGTATTCAGATATTATTTAGTAAACCATTACCACATTTGAAGGCGGAAATATAGCTCTGATCGCTTTGAAATTTTCCATGAGGATCCAGGAATGGTCAAGGACAACGCCTATAATTTTCGGTGATGATCAGATAAACAAATATTCGGATGAATTGGACCGACAACTTCAGGCCACAATTGAAAGCCAAACACCACAACACAACCTACGGTGAAAGGAATCTGGACAAGGAATTAGAAGAGCTGTACTAAGAGCTGGATTAAAAAAAATATATTTTTTGAAGTTCCCACAAGGCGTGGATTTTTTAGAAAATATTTTTTTTAAGTTCCCAAGAGGCGTGTATTTTTATACCCTTCACCACTCTGTGGTACAGGGTATTATGTTTTTGGGCATATGTTTGTAACAGGCAAAAGGAAACGAGATAGACACATTGTTCCTTTTGAGAATATGCATAGAATCACTTCTTAAGTCGATATTAACACAGTACAGGTCGCATTTATAATCCAAATTGGTTGAAATTTGGCACAGCTACTTTATTCGGCCCAAGGACGAACCCTATTGAAATATATATTTTAGTTCGATTTCATGTAAATGGGGCACCAAAGTCCCTATAAATTTTCCGATTTCCACGAAATTTGGCACAACGTACTAAAGTCAGCCTAGATTGATGTGTGCGAAGTTTCGTGAAAATCGGTTCAGATTTAGATATAGCTCCTATATATATTTTCGTCCGATTTAAGGTAAATAGTGCACCCAAGTCCCTATATATCATTCGATTTGCACGAATTTTCGCATAGCGTAATAAATTAAGTCTAGACTGGTGTGTGGCGAGTTTCGTGGAAATCGGTTGAGATTTAGATATAGCTCCCAAATATATTTTCGTCCGATATATCTCTCGATTTGCACGAAATTCGGCACAGCGTACAGAATTGAGTCTAGAATAATGTGTGCCAAGTTTGGAGAAAATCAGTTGAGATTTAGATATAGCTCCCATATATAGTTTCGTCCGATTTAATGTAAATGGTGCACTAAAGTCCGAACAATTTTTTCGATTTGCACGGCGTACTGAATAGAGACTGGAATGATGTCTGCCATGAAGTTATAGTAACAGGAGTGGATTTAAAAGAAATATTTTTTCGTACAAGGCGTGGATTTTTTAAAAAATATATATTTTGAGGAATACACACAGGCGTGGATTAAAAAAAAATTGAGGAATATCCACATGCGTGGATTTTTTAAAAAAAATATATTTTGAGGAATATCCACAGGCGTGGATTTTTTTTGATGTTTTAAAAAATATTTTTGAGGAATACCCACAGGTGTGGATGTTTTAAAAAACATTTTCCAAAGATCATCCCACTGTTCTGCAATTTAAATGCTCTGACATTTTAAATTTGCCCCCCTTTCGTTTCTTTTTTTCATTTCATTCCAAACGGAAAAGCTCATCAGAATGTTTTTCCTTTTGCCTTGCAGCTTAACTAAATGATGACATCCCGGTATCCCTATTCATAGTGAATGCTGGGAAAGGGGGGAGGGGCGGACAAGACAATCACCATCATCCTCCAACTCATATGAAAACGAGAACAGATTTTTTGTCCGCATCTTCGTAACAAAAAAACTGCATTTAAATGTAGTTCCTGTGTACGTTAGCTAACTACCTTTTATTGTCCTTCATCCGTTTAGTGTTGTAGTTCGTGATCCTGTTGTTGTTGTCGTTGTCACTCTCTCTTTGCCCCACTAAATGGAGAAAATGTAATTGTAATTAAGAGTGAATATAAATGCAAATGTAAATGTTAAATATTATTTCAAGCAGATGCAATCTTGCGGTTTGTGTGGCAAGGCACACATACATACACACAATGAGTGGCGGAATGAATGAATGGCATCGTTACTTGTTGTCGTTGTTGTTTCTTTGGTTCCTCAGGTTGTCTTTTGCATTAAATCGAGTTTACATTGGCGTATGAGTGATTTTTAAATAATTGAGTTTGTATGGATGTCAGTTTGTGTGAGGGAGGTGTGGTGAGGGTAGGAGTGTGTATGCGGGAGGGTGTGTGTGAGGGATGGGTGTTTGTGGGAGAGTGGGATGTGTTGGCTGTGAATTGTGTATTCATGCCTCCGACAACAATTTATCGCTTGTATGGAAATCACATTACCTGGTTGTTAAATTTATTATTCTTGCGAAGATGTCAACGTCGTCGTCGACGACGATGACGTTGATGTTGCTGATGACGATGACAATGATGACCCAGTTGCGGCTGAATGGTTAAAGAAATGGGAATTGATTGTGTGTAATTATTAGTTTTTATTGTTGTTGTCGTAGCTGGAAGTGAGGGAGGTGGGGGAAGAGGGCACGTAATGGATTGCTTGTGACAGCTGTGGTTAGTTGTGATTTAAAGAAGATTTATAAATAATTAAAAATATTTTTTTCCAATAAAAAATATAATAATTAATACAAATGCGTGTTTCCGGAACTCTCAATCATTGAGGTCATAAATATTAATTGGCTTATTTAAATTCCCAAAAAAGTGGTTTCTCATTTTTTATAAAAATACATCAAATATGTTCCGGCAATTTCGGTTGGTTGCTTCCATGCCTACTGGAAAAGTCTAAATGTGTTAAATGGCTGACAATGGTAATAAAAGTTTATCCAAGTAAATGTCCTGCATCTTTGGGAGCGAGCATACATATCACACAAACCCAAATTGGGTTACCGGTTTTATACCCTTCACCACACTGTAGTACATGGTATTATGTCTTTGTGCATATGTTTGTAACAAGCAAAAGGAATCGAGATAGACCCATGGTTCCTTTTGAGAATATGCATAGAATCACATTCTAAGTCGATTTATGGATGCCCGCCCGTCCCTGTATTTATTTTGTGAACAAAGTACAGGTCGCATTTATGATGCGATTTGGATGAAATTTGGCACATGGCACTTATTCGGCCAAGGGCGAACGCTATTAAAATTGAAGAAAATCGGTTCAGATTTAGATATAGCTCCCATGTATAGTTTGGTCCGATTTTTTTGTAAATGGTGCACCAAATTCCCAATATTGGTTCGATTAAGACAAAATTTTGCATAGAGTACTGAATTAGGTATAGAATGATATATACCAAGTTTTGTTGAAATCGGTTCAGATTTAGATATAGCTCCTATATAAAAATTTCGTCCGATTTTTTGTAAATTGTGCACCAAATTCCCAATATGGGTTCGATTGAGACAAAATTTTGCACGAAGCACTGAATAGGTCTAGATTGATATATGCCAAGTTCTGTTCAGATTTAGATATAGCTCCCGTATATAGTATCGTCCGATTTTATGTAAATGGAGCACCAAACAGTCAATGTCTTCCGATTGAGACAAAAGTTTGCATATCGTATTGAAGTTACTAGAAATTGACGTCCGTGAAGTTTTGTTGAACTAAGTTCAGACTTAGATATACCTCCCGTATTTCGTATATTTCGTAAATGGCACACCGAGGAGTCTATGCTTGTTCTATTTTTGAAGCGAATATTGAATATAGCTCACCTATATACCCCATTTAATATAAATTCGTTCCATTCGCACGATATTTTGTTTTTGAAATCGGTTCAGATGTAACTCCCTCATATGTTTTTGTCCGATTTTATGGAAATGGAGGAGCATATGTCTGTTTGCTTTATAGTTCAAATATCTATGTACTTCATGCAGTTAATTTCGTCCGATTCCATTTCAATGGTCCTCCAAGGATGTTACATCTATTCTATCTAAAGGCTATTGTACATATGAGCATCTCCTGTACTCAAAGTAGTGAAGGGTATCATATAGTCAGTCCCGTCCGACTTTTGAACTTTCTTTACTGGTTTTTTTAAGATAGTCTTAATTAATCACTTAAAATTTAGCTTAAATTTCATAATTTGCATTAAATCTTTTCCCGAGGATTCTATGACATTTCCACAGATATATTTTTAAAAACCTTGACAATTATCCTTTAAGGGTCCCCAACAATTTTTAAAAATAAATTAAAATTCAATGAATTTAAAAGAAAAAAAACAATCGAAGTGGCGTATGATGTACGACGCCATGTATACGTCTCCTAATAATCGACTTATTTTAATTCATTTTTATAGCTTTCTACTCAAGACATTTCTGAGACAATTAAAACAACTAAAACTACTTGGCACCAATTTTTTATTTATTTATTATTTTTTTTTTTTTGACAGTTTATTTAATTTTCTTTCTATATAATTACTTAAAAATATAGCTTAAATACCATTATTTGTATTAAATATTTCCCAAATATGCTATGCCATTTATTGACGTACCATAGGCTCTTCAAAACTATTTTAAAAATCCCCATTCCTTTCCCTTTTGAGGGACACCCAAAAAAACTTTAAAAATATATCAATGACTCTGAAAAAATTATTGAGAAAATACTCACAAATGTGTCCTTATATTCAGAGGAATTAAAAAATATATTTTCAAAAACCTTGATAATAATCCTTCGAGATTCTCCAAACAATTTTTCAAAAATAAATTGAAATTCAGTGAATTTAAACGGAAAAGCAAGAAAATTTTTTACAATGCACTATTTGGCGTATGGTATTTGACACCATGTATACGCCACCTAATACTCTACTTATGTTAATGCATTTTTAGATCTTTTTAAAGAAAACATTTTTGAAACAATTAAAAAAACTAAAAGTACTTGGCAATCACATAAAACTGCACCCATTAGACCCTCTCAAATGATTTCCGATTTTTTTTTTTGAAAATTATCTTAATTGTCTTCCTAGAGGCATCATTAATTTATTTCATATTCCATTGACGTAATATATATAAAATAGTTTCTTTTTAGATGCCTTAAAAATGTTTCGATACCTTAAAAATGTAAAGTAAAGGCATCAAAATTTCCTTAAAAAAACTATATATATATATATATATATATATATATTTACACGGTTCTAAGTGGCGTATGATTGACAACACTATGTATACGACACCCAATACCGCCAAAAATTGTTTTCTATTTATTTTGGGAGCTTTCTATGTACGTAAAAGTATAATTCATCCATATTGCCCTTCTAGAAGGCTAATTCATCCATATTGTCTTTCCCAAAAATTTACTTGTGATCATTCTATGTGAATTTATTTATTTATTTTTTTTTTTTTTTTGAACTTCCCTAATATTAAACCTAATTTTCTAATCTTCTAGAGACATTTTTTTGTTAATTAGGTCTACAAAATGTTATCTACAAACCGACTGTCTAGTCTTTAAAAATATTATTTACCCTGTTCATGGTGTTGTCACTATGTGTACGCCACCAAATTGACGTCATCTCTAAAATATATATATATATATATATATATATATATCCTCTATTCTTATAATCAGTCATTGTATAATGACATCTATGTGGGTTGATTTAAATCTGCTCCGTTCCAAAATCTGTTCCGTCCAAACAAATCAACTATATTTGGTATTAAATTCATGGTATCAGCTGTGACGTATGATTAACGGCAATACTTATACTCTGTACACATTTTGTCATATATTTTATTTTTTACTACATCCATTTAAAACTCTTCTAAAATTTGAAAAAAAAAATAATTTATTAAATTTTATTAATCTCCTCCTTTTCTGATTCAAAACATATCTACTAGGGTCGTGTGATTTACGGTACCACTTATACGGCATCTGACACGAGGATTTAAATTAATTATTTATTATTCAATTATCACACGAATTTTATTTCAATGTTCTCCTTTAGAAAGTCCTCTATAATTGTTTAGTAAAATAAAAAAAAAGAATTTAAAAAAATTATATTTCCAATTATTCACATTTATATTTTATTTCAATGTTCTCCTTTAGAAAGTCCTCTATAATTGTTTAGTAAAATAAAAAAAGAAATTTAAAAAAATTCCAATTATTCACATCAATAGATTTACGTATTGACGTATGATTTACGACAACACGTATACGCCATAATTAATTAAAATTTCAATTAATTACTAGTTTGAAAATTTTCCTATGAATTTTATTTATTTTTTCAGTGAATCTCATTGCCCCTTAATCATCCTTATTGTATTGTAAAACTAGAAACGTATATTGTTTACAATTTAATACAAATATAGTTCTCTATTTTTTATTAAAGTTATCCACTGGGAGCGTATGATTTACGACACCACTTATACGCCATCAGATTCAAAGATTTACATTAATTATTAATTCAAAATTTGCCTATGAATTTTGTTTTATTTTTCGATTAATCATTTGACCTTTTAAAACTGTAAAACCAAAACTTTTTTTCATACAGTTTACTAAAAATGTATTTCCCTATATTTTGATTAAAACCATCCACTGGGAGCGTATGATTTACGACAGCACTTATACGCCACCATATTATTTATTAACAAATAAATTAATTATTAATACAACGAAACTGTTCATGTATTTTAATTTTTTTTTTTTTTGCTTTCAAATTTTTTTAATTACAGCAATGTTGTCGACGAACAACAGCAACAACAACCAGTACGACAACTACGACCATAAACTTGAACCATTGCCAATGTTATGTTCGGACGGTCGGTATTCACTGGCAAAACAAAATCCCCAGCAAAAGGTAATAATCATTAACACGTTAGTGTTAGAAAATATAGATATATGTAGATGGATGTGGGAGCCCCATTACCCATATGTATGAGACAAGCACAAACATGATTTATAAACGGATAACAACGAAACATTTAAACTATTTTACAGCTTTTTAACAAATAATTGGAAACTGACACGACACCACAAACGACGGCTGCCTGCCTGCCTGGCTAGAAAAGTGCTAATCATAGAATAACAGCAACAACAACTGGACAACAACAACTCCAACAACTTTATGGCATGATACAGCTGTTAAAAATTATTGGGGGCCATAACATCTAATAGCTCTCTGCGCTGGGCAACAATAATTGCAACAAATAAAAAAAAACGAATGAACCAGCTAAAAGCTTTCCTTTTAGAATTTTTGCTAAACAAACTGTGGGAAAAATAAGGATCTCCTGCTGTTTGCCTTCCCAGCAACAAAAAAAAAAAAAAAAATGACCAATAAACTGTAGAGGAGAGAAAAAAATCTTAAAAACTTAATGGAAAACTTGAAAAAATATTTACAAAAAAAAAACACCCAAAATACTTAATTAAAAAAACCGGAAGTAAACGACTCTCACTCTGTAGACAAAGTTTAAAAACAAACTAATCTCTTACTTTACCAAAAAAAAAAAACTGAAAAGAAACGATTCCTTTCAAACTCAAAATCGAAAAAAAAACTCAGCCACTCGAACTCCCATTGGTATAACGCGCTTAATACCCCACTCTTGTTACGTTACAGGCCAAACAGCGGAAGGCATTCATTGCATTCCGTTTAGAGCGTTTAATGCCAAGCACATCAAGTACTCAAAACCAGGAGCAGCAGGAGCCGAAGTAACAACAACAACAACGACAACTTCCTGTCTCGTTATATGCCAACATTGCAACCAGTCAGCCAGCCAACCAGCTAGAAATTTTCCAGCAGCACCCAGCCATACCCTCTGCTCCTCCTCCACCTCATTGCAACACACTCAAGTGCAAAAGTAAGCAGCGCCACAACTATCAACATCATCATCAACGCCGTTTTCGTTGCCTCCTCGTCTCCTACAAAAAATTTCACCTGGCCGGTGTTAGCCCATCATAGAAACAGCTGCTTGCAAACATGGCATTGGGAAAATCCATTAAAATGTACCTGACTATATTCGTAGCCACCACATGCATGTACATGATACTGTATCAGTATCACATATCACGGCAGCCAATGCCCCAACCAGAAATCATAAAGGTATGTTCTCGGGAAAAAAGGGGGAGGGGTTCTAAAAATTGTTTCCTTCCTATCCCAACATACCATTCAGTAATCAAATCTCAATACCACTTGAGAACAAGCTTATAATAATAGTTGTTCTTAAGCTTTTTTTAGTAATATAAAAAAAATGTTGTTAAAATTTGACTTCACAAACAGTTTTCAACTATGCTTGATAAACTATTGTTGTACACAAATGTTTCTCAAGAGTTGTATATTGAGATGAGTAACCTTTATACACACTAGTTAAGATAAAATTACATTTGTAAGCTTATTCTACAATTGCAAGAATAAGCTTTTAGTAATATTACACAAGTAATTGTATCATAAGGGTTCCGTTTTGATTTTTCTACAATTATTAATAAACATTTCTCAAGATTATCTCAAGACTTTTTCAAGCTTAATGCTTTTGTGGTAAGCTTAATATAATATTATTCTCAATACTTTTGGTTTGTTGGGATCGTTTAACAGAAAACCCTTCCACACAATATACACATATTTGTACACACACACACACCCTCACACTCTTAACAAAATTTTAACTAATGCAATAGTTAGGAGAAAAAAAAACACGAAATGAAATCGTATTTTTGCCCATTCTCTTAAATACACAGACATTAGAAGAAAATTGAAGGGGAAATAAATGGTAATGTGGACAAGCGGATTAAGTCGAAATGTAAAAAAAAATATTTGAAATTTTGTTAATGTAGAGATTTTAAATGTTTATTACATTTAAACAATATTTAAATTATTTGCGAGTTACATGTGGCGTATGATATACGACAGCATGTATACACCACCCAATACCCAAGATATTCGAAAGTCGAAAATTAAAAAAATTATTTAAAATTTTAAGTATCAGGAGATTTTGAGTTTTAATTATATTTAAAAGAACGATTAAAACTATTTGTTTGACCTTTGTGGCGTATGATATACGACACAATGTATACGCCAACCAATACCCAGGATATTTTAACATTTTCTTTACCTTAAGGGACATACTAAATGTTATTCAAATTTATTTTAATATTAAAAATACGTGATTTCCAAATTTTAATATTCCAAACATAAATATAGTCGAACGGGGCCGACCATACGATACCCTACACAATTACCACGGAACTCTAACTTCCTGCGGATTTTTTTCCCGCGCCTGGGCAATTTCTCGTGATAGATGCACCCTCTTGACAAATTACAGGTCAACAGCACTTCTTCCTTACACTGACATATTTTTCGAATATTACTAATATTCAGTACAGCCTTTTTAATTACTTGTCCAGATTCCCTTTACCATGGGTTGTGTTGTGATGTTCGGCTTTCAACTGTGGCCTATAGGTCGACTCGAAAAAAACACAACAACAAAATAAGTTTTCGGTCCTCTTCATCCCAACCTAATTATCTGATCGTCACCGAAAATTATATGCGTAGTCCTTGACCATAACTGGAACCTCATGGAAAATTTCAAAGCGATCAGCGCTATATTTCCGCCCTCTAGTGTGGTATTGAGTTACAAAATAATATCTGAATACGTAAGCACCTGTAAATATTTAAGTGCAACTCCCACATCCGAGTACATACGGCAATAAAATTGGTATCAATTAAAAGGTTAACCATCCTCTTGGACATACTATCAACTTCTCGGGTCTATGGCCTTCAGGGGTAAATATATACGCCATAGAATACGAACATTTTAAATTTTTCACACAAAAGTCAGGGTCCATAAATATTGACCAATCTTCTTCTCCTTCGTAAAATTTATCGATGTTCGGACCATAATTGCAGCCTCTAGAACGACCAGAAAAACCGACAAAAATTAAGTATTTGGTCCATTTCATCCTCCAAATATTAACCGATCTTTACCAAGGACAATAGTGGTATTCATTGGCCAGAACCCACCCTATATGCAAAATTTCGTCAAGATTGGTCCATAAATTATAATGGACGGACGGACGGACACACATGTCTAAATCGGCTCAACTAGTCGAGATATGACGTTGGTATACTTTAAATGGGGCTTGGACCAATACTTCGCGAGTTTACAAACTCTTGGGGCTGCACAAAGCTATAATACCCTGACAACATAGTTGTGTAGGGTATAAAAATCTGTTCCTGTTCTGGGTAGCGTATGGTTTACGGCACTATGTATACGCCACATTGTATCTATTAATTTTTTTTCGGGAATTTCTTTTTGATTTTAACCAATTTATAAAGGCAGCATGGCAGAAAGTTTATTAATCGGATTTTTTTAAATATTTGGGGGCGTATCATTCACGGCAGTAATTATACGCTCCGTAATTTTTACAAATATTTTAATAAATTGTAGTACATTTTATGTAGTATTTTTAAGGAATTTTAAGAGTAGGATTTTGATGTCATTGTCATGGATATTGAAAACATTTTCAAAAAGATCTTCTACGTTTCTTTAATGATTTTTAGAAAATTTTATTTTGTATATTTTATAGAAATTAGAAATTCTATACTACGCTATATCCATTATATTAGGTTGGGGAAATATAAATCCACTGATTATACAAACTATAGGACTTTATTTAACATGCTTCGGAATGGCCAAATATGCAACGTTTTCTTGTATAATTTGTTGCCATTTTAAAGGTAACTTCATAATGCCTCTCTCATAGAAGTCCTGCTCTCTATTTGAAAAAAAAACTCTAGTAGTCGATTTTCCTATCGATTTCAATCCTACCTAGATACCAATTTGTTATCATTAAAGAAACTTTGAAATGCTAGAAAAATATGATAATCGCTTGGAGCCAAGTCCGGACTGTATGGCGGATGCATTAAAACTTTCCAACCAAGCTCTCGACGTTTCTGGCGAGTCAGTGTAGATGGGTGTGGCCTAGCGTAGTCCTGGTAGTCTCCAGTTGTTGACAGTGAAGATCAGAATTTAGCGTTTGGCCATATGGAAGCAACTCATAATAAATAATTCTCTTCCAGTTCCACCAAATGCATAGCAGAACCTTCCTGGCTATTAGTCCTGGTTTGGTCACCGCTAATATCTTAAATTTTCAAGAGATTACCGTAAGGAGTATTTGGTTCACAAACTAATAACACAGTTCTAGGTGCCGTATTATAACCGACACTACTTATACGCAACCCAATACCTTTGGAGATTTTTAGGCATTTTAATGCATTCAACTTGGATTGCTGAGGAATTTTAAAGAATAATAATATTTTTCGAATTTTTAAGATTGATAATATATAGGTACACTTTTAAGGATTAATATATGCGAAATTTCATAAGTTTTCTAGTACTCACTGAGGCGCAATTTTATTTTAAAACATCTTCTATGAAGATAAATAATTTACACAATTGATGTGGATTATTTAATAATGTCGTTGATTTAAGAATAAGTCTGGAAAACAAATAAATTTCCAAGATTTTTTGGAAATTATCGAAAAATAATTTAAGATCAGTTTTAAATGTTTTTAAGAATAATTTAAAGAGGCATCTAAACCAACAATTATTTTAATTTTTGTCTCCGGCGAATAATTATTACTCATCATAGGGTGATTATTATAAACAGTACATAAATTATTAACAAATTTCTAATTGGCGTATGATGTACGACATCATGTATACGCAACCCAATATTTTGGATGGATTTCTAAGAATAATAATGTTAGTGGAGATCTTAGACTGATAACATAGTCATATTTTTACAGGAATTTTGTCAGAACTCTAGTAGCCCTAAGGGGCAAGTGATATGAATATTTATTAGGTTTTATGAAGCTTCCAAAAGACAACATTAATATAAACCTGAAGGACAATAAACGCATTTGTTTAAAATTTTAAGAGGGAAATCTGATTTTTTAGGCGCTCTGAAACTCCTATTCAGAAAAATGAGAGTGGTAATATTGAAGAATGAGCAGGCCTTTGATTACGCATGGGAATTAAGGGAAAATGTGTAGATTTTTGAGGGTCTTTCAATAGTATTTAAATTAGAGATTTTTGAAGGAATAATAATGTTGAATATATATCTATTTTTGAGGGTCTTGTATTGTAGTAAATTCAAAAATTAAATCCATTATTTATTATTAATGCGCATATTAAAACATGAAAAAAAAATAAAATATTTTTTTTTACCTTTTGACTTAATTCCTTTTGTCGTAACATTACTATTTAAACATCTAATGGCAACAACACAATTTTCTAAGTTCAAGCCACCTTTTCCACACTTTTTCAAGTACATAATTTCCCGTGACACTTTTTCACAATACAATAATTTACACATTTTGCGCACACACATTAGTACACATATATATTTATATATACCTAGGTATTTATTTACAACAAAATGTTAATTTTTCCACAACAAATCAAATATTGAAAAAAAACAGTAACCGCTGAACACAAATATGCACTAAAACTCTAAATCTACAATTGCAAATTAAACACGGAATGTTAATACACCAAATAGAATAGATATTTATTATTCTAAAAGCTAATACAAATACCAATACACAAACAAATATTCGCATACAGTAAACAAATATTAAATCGTGATGTTGATTTGAGAAGTGAATAATAAATATAGTGATGATTTCCGAAGACAATAATGATATTAAATGATTAATTTTTATTTAAGTGTTTAAAAGTGTTTCAAAATTAACGTTGAAATTAGAAAAAAAAAATATTTTTCTAATTCGAGTGTTTGCGATCTCCTTGTGATTAATAATTAATAATAACCATACGTCACCTGTGTCAAATTTAATTAAAATTATTTTTTATCATACGCACTCATGGCTTTCTTAGGAAAGAAGGTTTTTTTCCATAGAAAAAAATTCATAGACCCCCAGGTCTATGTTTTTTTCTATAGAAAAAAATTCATAGACCCCAAGGTCTATGTTTTTTTTCTATAGAAAAAAATGCATAGACCCCCAGGTCTATGTTTTTTTCTATAGAAAAAAATGCATAAACGCCCTGGTCTATGTTTTTTTCTATAGAAAAAAATTCATAGAACCCCAGGTCTATGTTTTTTTCTATAGAAAAAAATCATAGACCCCCAGGTCTATGTTGTTTTTTCTATAGAAAAAAATTCATAGACCCCCAGGTCTATGTTGTTTTTTCTATAGAAAAAAATTCATAGACCCCCAGGTCTATGTTGTTTTTTCTATAGAAAAAAATTCATAGACCCCCAGGTCTATGTTGTTTTTTCTATAGAAAAAAATTCATAGACCCCCAGATCTATGTTGTTTTTTCTATAGAAAAAAATTCATAGACCCCCAGATCTATGTTGTTTTTTCTATAGAAAAAAATTCATAGACCCCCAGGTCTATGTTGTTTTTTCTATAGAAAAAAATTCATAGACCCCCAGGTCTATGTTGTTTTTTCTATAGAAAAAAATTCATAGACCCCCAGGTCTATATTGTTTTTTCTATAGAAAAAAATTCATAGACCCGCAGTTCTATGTTGTTTTTTCTATAGAAAAAAATTCATAGACCCCCAGGTCTATGTTGTTTTTTCTATAGAAAAAAATTCATAGACCCCCAGGTCTATGTTGTTTTTTCTATAGAAAAAAATTCATAGACCCCCAGGTCTATGTTTTTTTCTATAGAAAAAAATTCATAGACCCCCAGGTCTATGTTTTTTTCTATAGAAAAAAATTCATAGACCCCCAGGTCTATGTTTTTTTCTATAGAAAAAAATTCATAGACCCCCAGGTCTATGTTTTTTTCTATAGAAAAAAATTCATAGACCCCCAGGTCTATGTTTTTTTCTATAGAAAAAAATTCATAGACCCCCACGTCTATGTTGTTTTTTCTATAGAAACAAATTCATAGACCCCCAGGTCTATGTTGTTTTTTCTATAGAAAAAAATTCATAGACCCCCAGGTCTATGTTGTTTTTTCTATAGAAAAAAATTCATAGACCCCCAGGTCTATGTTGTTTTTTCTATAGAAAAAAATTCATAGACCCCCAGGTCTATGTTGTTTTTTCTATAGAAAAAAATTCATAGACCCCCAGGTCTATGTTGTTGTCTATGTTTTTTTCCCAGGTCTATGTTGTTTTTTCTATAGAAAAAAATTCATAGACCCCCAGGTCTATGTTGTTGTCTATGTTTTTTTCTATAGAAAAAAATTCATAGACCCCCAGGTCTATGTTTTTTTCTATAGAAAAAAATTCATAGACCCCCAGGTCTATGTTTTTTTCTATAGAAAAAAATTCATAGACCCCCAGGTCTATGTTTTTTTCTATAGAAAAAAATTCATAGACCCCCAGGTCTATGTTTTTTTCTATAGAAAAAAATTCATAGACCCCCAGGTCTATGTTTTTTTCTATAGAAAAAAATTCATAGACCCCCAGGTCTATGTTTTTTTCTATAGAAAAAAATTCATAGACCCCCAGGTCTATGTTTTTTTCTATAGAAAAAAATTCATAGACCCCCAGGTCTATGTTTTTTTCTATAGAAAAAAATTCATAGACCCCCAGGTCTATGTTTTTTTCTATAGAAAAAAATTCATAGACCCCCAGGTCTATGTTTTTTTCTATAGAAAAAAATTCATAGACCCCCAGGTCTATGTTTTTTTCTATAGAAAAAAATTCATAGACCCCCAGGTCTATGTTTTTTTCTATAGAAAAAAATTCATAGACCCCCAGGTCTATGTTTTTTTCTATAGAAAAAAATTCATAGACCCCCAGGTCTATGTTTTTTTCTATAGAAAAAAATTCATAGACCCCCAGGTCTATGTTTTTTTCTATAGAAAAAAATTCATAGACCCCCAGGTCTATGTTTTTCCCATAGAAATAAAATCGTAGACCTTGGTGCGTATAAGTGTTAATAATTTTAATAGACTTTGAGGCGTATGAGCATTATTAAAATATTTAAATATAAATAATTCGCATTGAGAACAGTTTGAAATAAATATCTCAGACCTCATGACACCAACCCACATATATAATTTTTACAATAATAGTTAATAATAATATTTCTATATTTTATTTAAATACCTTTCAAAAAATCCGCACCACCTTTAGATGATGATGTATACACCCAAGCAAAAAATAAAAATATTTTTTTATATCTATAAAACTGCACTAAAAATAATTCCATAGATCTTCCATTCAATACAAATACACATTCTCATTACGAAGTATACAAAAAAATCTACATTCCCATAGAGATACATATCTAGAGATTTCTAGTTTTCCATTGAATAGCAATGAAAGAAAGTAGAAGATCCGAAGAGAAATAACTTTTAGTGGCCAACCACTAAGAAAAGTATTTTTATTAAATTACATTTTTCTGTTGTATGATGATGATATTTAAATTACCCACACGTAGAGTGAGGCAGGCAGATACCGACACACACCCACTTGAAATTCATAGGCAATCAGTGACAAGAGAATAAGCCCAAGCAACTGCAAGCCACCCATTTGTCTATTTGCCTCCACACAATCAAATATCCAATCATCATTTTCATATCCTCCACGTCCAACCGAACGGCTGTACTGCAATACTCGAGCAGTCCCAACCGGCACCCATCCATCGAACCTTCCGTCTATCCATCCAGCCATCCATCCATTCATGTTGAAGTATCTGCCAGTATTGTCGTCAAATCTCTACAGCTTCATTTGTATTCCAAGTAAGCAGCCGTATGTTCAAGTGTCTATGAAATAAATGCACAAGAGTACACACAACTACACACACACATTCATACAAAACTTAAACATAGAAATATGCAAACATACACACACACATACACTCTTTACAACACTGTTCACCAAACAGGCGCCCGTGGGCGCTTTGGGAGAGTACCAATACAATCACAGTTCTGTGTTCGAACTCAACATTATTCTCGACATCGAACATGTCGTATGCTTTGCAATGCTTTAACATAGACGATCTGTACCGAGAGAGCGAAAATTACTCTCCCAACGGATCTATGCGTGTGTCCAACACAATCATAGCAGTTTGCATATGTATTGTTGGCTAACCCTGCTTTACAAGCAGATATATGGCCAGGGAAAATTCAGGTGGATTTTGCAGAGAAGTGAGATAAGTAATTTTTTTTTAATTTGAATTCAAAGACCCCCAGGTATACACAGCTCTATGTTTTTTTCTATAGAAAAAAATTCATAGACCGCAGTTCTATGTTTTTTTCTATAGAAAAAAATTCATAGACCGCAGTTCTATGTTTTTTTCTATAGAAAAAAATTCATAGACCGCAGTTCTATGTTTTTTTCTATAGAAAAAAATTCATAGACCGCAGTTCTATGTTTTTTTCTATAGAAAAAAATTCATAGACCGCAGTTCTATGTTTTTTTCTATAGAAAAAAATTCATAGACCGCAGTTCTATGTTTTTTTCTATAGAAAAAAATTCATAGACCGCAGTTCTATGTTTTTTCTATGTTTTTTTATATAGAAAAAATTCATAGACAGCAGTTCTTATGTTTTTTTCTATAGAAAAAAATTCATAGACCGCAGTTCTATGTTTTTTCTAT
>NW_026880366.1:0-30708 GCF_032173495.1 Musca vetustissima
CCTATGGCATAGACATGCAAACAACTACAGCTTTTGTTTTTCTATTTTTTTTTTTGCTGCGAAAATATGCAGACAACCGTCACCAACAACAACCCACATATGTCAGGTTAAGAGTTGAAATCAAGTATACGTTGCTATTTCTAATTGGCGTTATTGTTGTGTGTTGGCATCAGTTGCCGTTAAACGTGTGCTTGTGTATTTTTGGTTCTAAAGAAACCAGTAGCTGATCTCCCAAAAAAGGTATGTTTCGACCAAAGGCATTAGGTAGCGGATCACTGAATTGGTTCACTGAGGGTTCAATCAGGTGTGAGAAATTTAGAATAAATTGAAGAACGGAGATTCAGAGGCGGGGTTTCTTAAGGTGGACGGTCTGTATGCAGACCAAAACTTCAGATTATTTATAGGGAATCCCTTTAACTCGACTATAGAGACTCACTCGGCTAAAGATCCTGCTTCAACTCCAAGCTTTAACTCGCCTATAGAGACTCCTTTAAGCTCAGCTATACAGACTCCCTTCAGTACGTCTATATAGACTCCCGGAATTTCAGTTCATCTACCAAGACCTCCTGACTTTTAGCTCGTTTATAAAGCTGCTCTGTAAAGATCCACTGATCATAAGTTCGTATTAAAATACTGTATGGCCTTCAGGTTGTCTATAGATACTCCCATCAGTTCGTATAGAGACTCCCCTCAGCTCGTCTATAGAGACTCACCTCAGCTCGTCTATAGAGACCCCCTTCAGCTCGTCTATAGAGACTCCCCTCAATTCGTCTATAGACACTCCCTTCAGCTCGTCTGTAGAGACTCCCTTCAGCTCGTCTATAGAGATTCCCTTCAGCTCGTCTATAGAGACCCCACTCAGCTCGTCTATAGAGACTCACCTCAGCTCGTCTATAGAGACTCCCTTCAGTTCGTCTGTAGAGACTCCCTTCAGCTCGTCTATAGAGACTCCCTTCAGTTCGTCTGTAGAGACTCCCTTCAGCTCGTCTATAGAGACTCCCTTCAGCTCGTCTATAGAGACTCCCTTCAGCTCGTCTATAGAGACTCCCTTCAGCTCGACTATAGAGAGTCCCTTCAGCTCGACTATAGAGAGTCCCTTCAGCTCGACTATAGAGAGTCCCTTCAGCTCGACTATAGAGACTTACTTCAGCTCGTCTATAGAGACTCCCTTCAGCTCGTCTATAGAGACTCCCATCAGCTCGTCTATAGAGACTCCCTTCAGCTCGTCTATAGAGACTCCCTTCAGCTCGTCTATAGAGACTCCCTTCAGCTCGTCTATAGAGACTCCCTTCAGCTCGTCTATAGAGACTCCCTTCAGCTCGTCTATAGAGACTCCCTTCAGCTCGTCTATAGAGACTCCCTTCAGCTCGTCTATAGAGACTCCCTTCAGCTCGTCTATAGAGACTCCCTTCAGCTCGTCTATAGAGACTCCCTTCAGCTCGTCTATAGAGACTCCCTTCAGCTCGTCTATAGAGACTCCCTTCAGCTCGTCTATAGAGACTCCCTTCAGCTCGTCTATAGAGACTCCCTTCAGCTCGTCTATAGAGACTCCCTTCAGCTCGTCTATAGAGACTCCCTTCAGCTCGTCTATAGAGACTCCCTTCAGCTCGTCTATAGAGACTCCCTTCAGCTCGTCTATAGAGACTCCCTTCAGCTCGACTATAGAGAGTCCCTTCAGCTCGACTATAGAGACTCCCTTCAGCTCGTCTATAGAGACTCCCTTCAGCTCGTCTATAGAGACTCCCTTCAGCTCGTCTATAGAGACTCCCTTCAGCTCGTCTATAGAGACTCCCTTCAGCTCGTCTATAGAGACTCCCTTCAGCTCGTCTATAGAGACTCCCTTCAGCTCGACTATAGAGAGTCCCTTCAGCTCGACTATAGAGACTCCCTTCAGCTCGACTATAGAGAGTCCCTTCAGCTCGACTATAGAGAGTCCCTTCAGCTCGACTATAGAGACTTACTTCAGCTCGTCTATAGAGACTCCCTTCAGCTCGTCTATAGAGACTCCCTTCAGCTCGTCTATAGAGACTCCCTTCAGCTCGTCTATAGAGACTCCCTTCAGCTCGTCTATAGAGACTCCCTTCAGCTCGTCTATAGAGACTCCCTTCAGCTCGTCTATAGAGACTCCCTTCAGCTCGTCTATAGAGACTCCCTTCAGCTCGTCTATAGAGACTCCCTTCAGCTCGTCTATAGAGACTCCCTTCAGCTCGTCTATAGAGACTCCCTTCAGCTCGTCTATAGAGACTCCCTTCAGCTCGTCTATAGAGACTCCCTTCAGCTCGTCTATAGAGACTCCCTTCAGCTCGTCTATAGAGACTCCCTTCAGCTCGTCTATAGAGACTCCCTTCAGCTCGTCTATAGAGACTCCCTTCAGCTCGTCTGTAGAAACTCCCTTCAGCTCGTCTATAGAGACTCCCCTCAGCTCGTCTATAGAGACTCCCCTCAGCTCGTCTATAGAGACTCCCTTCAGCTCGTCTATAGAGACTCCTTCAGCTTGACTATAGAGACTTACTTCAGCTCGTCTATAGAGACTCCCTTCAGCTCGACTATGGAGACTTACTTCAGCTCGACTATGGAGACTTACTTCAGCTCGTCTATAGAGACTCCCTTCAGCTCGTCTATAGAGACTCCCTTCAGTTCGTCTATAGAGACTCCCTTCAGCTCGTCTATAGAGACTCCCTTCAGCTCGTCTATAGAGACTCCCTTCAGCTCGTCTATAGAGACTCCCTTCAGCTCGTCTATAGAGACTCCCTTCAGCTCGTCTATAGAGACTCCCTTCAGCTCGTCTATAGAGACTCCCTTCAGCTCGTCTATAGAGACTCCCTTCAGCTCGTCTATAGAGACTCCCTTCAGCTCGACTATAGAGACTTACTTCAGCTCGTCTATAGAGACTCCCTTCAGCTCGACTATAGAGACTTACTTCAGCTCGTCTATAGAGACTCCCTTCAGCTCGTCTATAGAGACTCCCTTCAGCTCGTCTATAGAGACTCCCTTCAGCTCGTCTACAGAGAATTTCTGTCCTTTAGATCACCTACAAGGAGTCTGTCATTCAAATCAATTATAGAGACTTGCTTGAGATCGGCGTAGATACTTCCATGGTAATTTTGTCAACAGAAATTCACGGTCCTTCATGGTTTTTACAGAGACTCTTTGCCTTTCAGCTTGTCTACAGAGATTTCTTGCACTTCAGCTCGTCTACAGTGACTCCCGGCTCTTTCACTCCTATACAGAGATTCCCAGCCCTTCAGATGGCTTACAGAAACTCCGTTCAATTCATCTACAGAGTCGTCTGCAACAGATAACAGACTTATGGTTCTTCTCAAAGATTTCTATAGCTCTTCTGTAGGTTAAATACTGGCCTGAGGTATTTTACAGACAAACTACCTTTCAGAGCTCTTCACTAAATTAACGTCTTACGACGTGTATTTTGATGAGAGAATACCTTCTACAGCACTTCTATAAATAGAAATCCGTTCAAAGATTTTCTACAGACAGAAGGTCTTTTTGAGATTAAGAGGTTTCCATAGTACAGAAGCCTTTAAAAGGTCTTCGATAAACATTAGATATTGAAGAGGTCTTTTATAGGCGGAGAACATGCCAAAGGTCTTCTGTAAATCTCCGAGGTCCTCAAGAAACCTTTTTTTAGACAGAAAACTTTCTGGAGGTCTTCTATGAAAAAATACTTCCCAGAGTTCTTCTATAGCATTCTATGGGGACAAATACTTCCTAGATTTCTTCAATGGAAGGGATCATCTTCTAGGGGCAGATTACCTTCTTAAGGACTTCTATGGACAAAATATCTTGTAGAGCTGTTCTATATATAGTATACCAAGTATAGTCCTTTTATATATACCATCTATAGGTATTTTATACCTAAGATATCCTCCAGATGTTTTCTACGGGAAGAAGGCTTTCTATAGATCCTTTGTAGGAGGAATAAATACTATAGATCTTCAATAGAAATAATACTTCTTAGATGTCTTCTATGGTGGACTTTATGTACATTTTCTAGTGTTGAAGTCCCGCTCAATAGAGTTTAAAAAAAATCTTCTAGGGGTCTAGAAGACCTATACAACTTCTTTCATTATAAGATCACATTTTAAAGGACATCTGTAAAAACCTGGCATGGATCTTCTGTTGACATAAGGACTTCCAGAGGTTTTCAATAGTGGAACACCGGTTAAACTACTTCGAAATATTCCAAGATGTTCTTCCCAATACAGAAACACTTCTAGAAGTCCATTGCAGGACAAGAGGTCTGAAAGGCCTACAAGCCTATCATATAGATTACATTTTAAAGGTCTTCAGAGATGACTTGCCAGAGATCTATTTCGAGAAGTCCTAACAGACTTCTTGAATAGATATACGACATTTTGGAAGTCGTCTGAGAATATCTTTTAAGCATAGAAAAACTTCTGCAGGTCCTATATTCAATTTTTTTCATTGCACATTTATTATCCATCTTCACGAAATTTTTTCGAACTTCCTTCGCCTCACACTCTTCCCTCAAAAATTAAAACAAGTCCCATTTACCGCCACATGAGTTGTTGCATTTAATTATTTATTTCGCAAAAATTTACAAAAACAACAACAACAAAGTCATCCCCAGCGTGTTAGCGAAACAACATTGTCTGTATGAAATGAACACAAAATTTCAATTGGTGTGAAATGAAACAAAAGACTTAAGACACAAACGTTAAAGATGCCACCACCACAAAAAAAACAAAAACAACAACAAAAACAGAAAATAAGAAGCAATGTCGTTGATGGTGGTTGTGGTGTTGTTGTTGTTGGTGTTTTGGCAATGAAACCTTAGACTTAAAACACAAACTTGATACGTGTGAAAATGAAGGTAAAAATCGAATGAGAAAAAAATATATCGAAACGAAAAAAAAATCGAACCAAAAAAAAAAATTAAATAAATAAGAAAAAAAACACAGCGGAGGAACGTTGCACACACGCTGTGACAGGATAACACCAACAGCTAACTGACACTCTTATTTACCAAGTCACAGTAAATGTGAAGTTTGTTTATTTCGGTTTTTTTGGATTTATTCTGGTAAGCACAGTATTGTATACGATATTGAAATACTTAATATGTAAAGGTAAAATATTCAATTATGTGGCACAGTGTTTCGAAGAGATGGATGTTTTTTATATTATTAATATGAATAATTATAAAAATTTGTTTTTAATTAATTGCACTTACCAAATTGTTTATTTGGCGTTTTAAACCAGCATTTTTGTAGATCCGGTAAATTTTTGATTTTTAAATCTGAGAAAAAAAATTATAAAAATTATTAATAAGAATTATATAAAATAAAATAATATGAATATTGTGAAATGTTTGAAAAATATTTTGTAGATATATATACCTGTAAAATATTATATATAAGAAGACAAAAAAAAAATTTTTCAAGTATAAAATAAATTTGTATAAGAAAATATCCCTTCTAGATAGGAAAGAATTTATTCTAAGAAAACTAAGAAAAAAAGTTATATATCTTTAAAAGTAACCAGCAAAAAATTCATCACGCCATAAATAAAAATTTTACCTTTGAGGAAGGATTTCCAAACCAGACCATGAGCTCGATTTTTATTGAATAGAGTTCTTATTGCCTTATAAAAAACAAAAGCACAGAAATTCTTTTGAAGACCAAAGTGCTTCGAGAATTATATGGATATACAAGTGAAAAAGCGTTAAGTTCGGCCTGGCCGAACTTTGGATACTCTCCACCATAGATATACTGACAGGTACTGGAAATGAAAATAAAGGGAACATACCAAAAAGTGACCTTTCTACAAACTGATTATGTAAAGCACAATTTCAGCAATTTTTAATGAATATTTATACCCTCAGCCTTATGAATAATCAGGCTGTATACACTTTGATACAGTGAAAATGTGCCTCGTCGAAATATTGGTTCTAGACCCCACGTTTTTTGGACCAACTCCATTTCAGAAAATTTTGATTTCAACCAAACTTTGCCTATATTATTATTTATTCCAAACTTTGTTCAAGTTCGAAGATGGGAAATATCGATCCACTCTTTCTGGTACGTCCCACACAGGGGCTAGGCCTAGTCCTAAATCCGGGCTATAGTTCATATATGGTACATTATCGAACCTTACGTTCTATCCTCCGCAGGTGAAATGATTACAACAGCGTCTTAGAACCAAACCCAAAACGCAGAACAAATCAGATAACTATTTTAATATAAAACCAGTAAGGAAAGTAGTAAAGTCGGACGGGGCCGACTATATGATACCCTTCACCACTATGGGTATATTAAACTGGACTATTAGCATGAAATTGGATGAAATAAAATATGTGATATTTATCTAAATGTTAATCTACGTAGATCTATCCATAAAGTATGTAAATCGACTTCAAACAAATATAAATGGGTCATCCGTTGGGCTATGTCTGTACTTCTAGAAAACGCAACTACATAATTCTATGCTCAATTTTGTACGTTGTGCAAAATTTGATGTCAAACTGACTAACATGAGGAGTTTGATGCCCAATTTACTTGAAATCGGGCGAAAATATATATGGAAGCTCTATCCAAATATTAAGCAATTTAAAACAAACTTGTGACAGGATAGGTTATACTAATTTCAGAACGTTTTGTTCCTATTGGTTCTTGGTGCGTCAATTACTTAAAATCAATCTATAATAAAAAGGAGCTATATCTAAATCTGGACCGATTTTCACGAAACAACGCAGACATCACTCTAGGCTCAATTCAGTACGTTATGCCAACTTTTGTGCAAAACGAAAGATATATAGGGACTTTGGTGCAACATTTACATGAAATCGGACGAAACTATATGTGGGAGCTATATAGAAATCTGGACCGATTTTCACGAAACTTGGCAGACATCATTCTAGACTCAATTCAGTACGTTATGCCAAATTTCGTGCAAATCGAAGGATAAATATGGACTTTGGTGCACCATTCACATGAAATCGGACGAAACTATATATGGGAGCTATATGTAAATCTTGACCTATTTTCACGAAACTTGGCAGACATCATTCTAGGCCTAAATGATTAGGCTGTACCAAATTTCGTGCAAATCAAAAGATATATAGGGACTTTGGGGCACCATTTACATGAAATCGGACGAAACTATATATGGAAGATATATCTAAATCAGGACCGATTTTCATGAAACTTGGCAGACATCATTCTGGGCTCAATTAAGTACGTTATGCCACATTTCGTGCACCTCGAAGGATATATAGGGACTTTGGTGCACCATTTACATGTAATCGGACGAAACTATATATGGGAGCTATATCTAAATCTGGACCGATTTTCTCGAAACTTGGCAGACATCATTCTGGGCTCAATTAAGTACGTTATGCCAAATTTCGTGCAAATCGAAGGATATATATGGACTTTGGTGCACCATTTACATGTAATCGGACGAAGCTATATATGGGAGCTATATCTAAATCTGGACCGATTTTCTCGAAACTTGGCAGACATCATTCTAGGCTCAATTCAGTACGTTATACCAAATTTCGTGGAAATCGAAAGATATATAAGAACATTAGGGCACCATTTACATGAAATCAGACGAAACTATATATGGGAGCTATATCTAAATCTGGACCGATTTTCTCGAAACTTGGCAGACATCATTCTGGGCTCAATTAAGTACGTTATGCCAAATCGAAGGATATATATGGACTTTGGTGCACCATTTACATGTAATCGGACGAAGCTATATATGGGAGCTATATCTAAATCTGGACCGATTTTCTCGAAACTTGGCAGACATCATTCTAGGCTCAATTCAGTACGTTATACCAAATTTCGTGGAAATCGAAAGATATATAAGAACATTAGGGCACCATTTACATGAAATCAGACGAAACTATATATGGGAGCTATATCTAAATCTGGACCGATTTTCTCGAAACTTGGCAGACATCATTCTGGGCTCAATTAAGTACGTTATGCCAAATTTCGTGCAAATCGAAGGATATATAGGGGCTTTGGTGCACCATTTACATGAAATCGGACGAAACTATATATGGGAGCTATATCTAAATCTGGACCGATTTTCTCGAAACTTGGCAGACATCATTCTTGGCTCAATTCTGTACGTTATACCAAATTTCGTGCAAATCAAAAGATATATAGGGACTTTGGGGCACCATTTGTATGAAATCGGACGAAACTATATATGGGAGCTATATCTAAATCTGGACCGATTTTCACGAAACTTGGCAGACATCATTATAGGCCTAAATGATTAGCCTGTACCAAATTTCGTGCAAATCGAAAGATATATAGGGACCGTTTACATTAAATCGGTTAAATATATATATGGGAGCTATATCTAAATCTGAACCGATTTTTCCCAATTTCAATAGGGTTCGTCCTTGGGCCGAATAAGTGACCTATGCCAAATTTCATCCAATTCGGATCATAAATGCGACCTGTACTTTGTTTACAATTTAACATGGACAGACAGACAGACAGACAGACAGACAGACGGACGGACGGACATGCATAAATCGACTTAGAAAGTGATTCTATGCATATTCTCAAAAGGAACCATGGGTCTATCTCAATTATTTTTGCTGTTACAAACATATGCACAAAGACATAATACCCTGTACCACAGTGTGGTGAAGGGTATAAAAAGGGGGCTATATGGGGACTACGCCAAAAAGGATGCGAATATTAATAATTTTTACAAAATACCAAATTGCAGCGAATTCGGTTGAAAAACGCGCTCAAGAACCCCAAAATACCGAAAATTGGGGGGTAACCTTATATGGGGGCTATCCGAAAAAATTGACCTATATTCATAATTTTTTGTGGAGGCATTTGGTACCTATTAAGAACTCAAAATACTAAATTACAGTCAATTCGGTGGAAAAATACGAAATTTGGGGGTACCCTTATATGGAAGCTATGCCTAAACGTGGACTCATATATCCCATCTGCGAACTTGACCTGCCTGCAGACGAAAGACAATCCTATGCAAAATTTCAGCACCCTATCTCAATTCCTTCAGAAGATAGCGTGATAACAACAGAAGGACGGACATGGCTAGATCGTCTTAGAATTTTACCCTGATCAAGAATATATATACTTTATAGGGTCGGAAATGAATATTTCGATGAGTTACAAACGGAATGACAAAATTAATATACCCTCCATACTATGGTGGAGGGTATGTTTGACCGGAACGAAATATTTATACACAGCACAATGGTGTGTGTGTTCAACATTTCATGTAAATTGTCTGCTAGTTACTGGACTGGGAATTTCGATGTACCGCATATTAAGCAGGACATTTGTATAGTTAATCACCAGAAATGCAAAATTACAGTCACTTTGGAATGAATACATTTAAAATATCTAAAATGGGTCGGACCCTTCTTTAGATGCGATCTATGTCAAAAGATGTTGCATATTTTTAACAAAAATGTTCATCAAATGAATTTTATTCACCGTTCAAGTACTTCAAATGCCCCTTTACATTCACTGTGCAAATGTGGATAAAATCTTTAAAGTACAAAAAATTAGATGAAACCTTTTTATGGGGACTATGTCAAAACTTGGACCTATACCAATAAAAAAATTTAGTATAACTCTCATATTGAGTATTTTAGCCACTTTGTCTACCAAATTGGCTTTAATTTATTATTGGGTAGTAAATTTTCCTACCGAATGTGTTCAATATTTGTATACATTTCGGGATAGCCTTCATATAACCGTAACTCCCAGACTTCAGAATTTGTCCAAGCAAATGGTAGGCAATTAGATTTCATTACGGATAAGTCTAAAGGTATCCGTTGGTCTTGCTTAGAATGTAGGGATTTAGAGATAAATTTTGGGTTGGGTTCTTATTGTGTAGAAAATCTATCTACCAGTTTTGGTCCATGTATCGTGGTACGCCTCAAATGACACTATTTTCATTATTCGGCATTTTGGGGATTTGGTTGGGCATTTTGCTCAATCAAATTTTTCTCTAATTTAATATTTTAAGTCCTCACCTTCCTACCAAAAATCGTTCGATCATTGAGTATGGCACGCATATTTGGACCTTTTTATTGGCAAATTTTCTAACCATAGTGACTGTAATTTGATACTCCAAGACCATGTTGGGTTAACAACTTATTAACAGAATGTTTTCAGTATAAGTCCATGTAGGAGACATTTTCGTTATGTGTCTTACTCTGTACACTTTCTGCATATGTTTGTCACAGGCAAAAGGAAACGAGATAGACACAGAGTTCCTTTTGAGAGTATGCATAGAATCACTTTTGAAGTCGATTTATGCATGCCCGTCCATCTGTATGTCCATGTTAATTTGTATTCAAAGTACAGGTCGCATTTATAATTCGAATTGGATGAAATGTGGCACAGCTCATTCATTTAGACCAAGGACGACCCCTATTGAAATTGGGTTCAGATTTAGATATAGCTCCCATATATATATTTTCATCCGATTTAATTTAAATGGTGCACCAAAATCCCTAAATATTTTTCCATTTGCACGAAATTTGGCACAGCGTACTGAATCAAGAGTATAATGCAGTGTTTTAAGATTCGTGAAAATCGGTTCAGATTTAGATATGACTCCCATATATATTTTCGTCAGATTTAATGTAATTGGTGCACCAAGGACCCTATATATTCTTCGATTTGCACGACATTTGGCATATTGTACTGAATTGAGTCTAGAATGATGTGTGTTAAGTTTCATGAAAATCGGTTCAGATTTAGATATAGCTCCCATATATATTTTCGTCCGATATATGGTAAATGGTGCACCAAAGTCCCTATATATCTTTCGATTTGCACGAAATTTGGCGTAGCGTACTGAATTGAGCCTAGTTTCGCCAAGTTTCGAGAAAATCGGTCCTGATTTAGATATAGCTCCTATATATAGTTTCGTCCGATTTTATGTAAATGGTGCACCAAAGTCCCTATATATCCTTCGATTTGCACGAAATTTGGCATAACCTACTGAATTGAGCCTAGAGTGATGTCTGCGTTGTTTCGTGAAAATCGGTCCAGATTTCGATATAGCTCCCTTTTATTATAGATTGATTTTAAGTAATTGACGCACCAAGGAACCAATAGGCTGATAGGAACAAAACGTTCTGAAATTAGTATAACCTAACCTGTGACAAGTTTGTTTTAAATTGCTTAATATTTGGATAGAGCTTCCATATATATTTTCGCCCGATTTCAAGTAAATTGGACATCAAACTCCTCATGCTAGTCAGATTGACATCAAATTTTGCACAACGTACAAAATTGAGCATAGAATTACGTAGTTGCGTTTTCTAGACGTACAGACATAGCCCAACGGATGACCTATAGTTGTTTGATAGATTCGCATTTAGATAAATATCACATATTTTATTTCATCCAATTTCATGATAATAGTCCCGTTTAATATACCCATAGTGGTGAAGGGTATCATATAGTCGGCCCCTTCCGACTTTACTACTTTCCTTACTGGTTCTCTTTTGCGAATGGCGGGCACGATAACTCAAAAACTAATAACCCAATCGATTCCAAATTTTTACACGATTCTCTGTGAGTTGATAGCTATCGTATGAACTAGGATAAAGCCAATCGGTGAAGACCTTCCTTATTTTTTTTAAACTTGGTTTTTGGTCAAAAATCGGCGATTTTCCAAAAATATTTTTTCAAAGGTCCGCCATTTTGTTAATTTTAGAGCGAAGTCAATAATCCTAGTTCGTACGAGAGCCAGACATTACTCTTTCTAACACCGTTGGAATTTTCGGAGTCCGATGTTCCAGTGAGGAGTTATCATGCCCGCCATCAAAAATAAGGACTTTGCTTTAATTACAAAAAACAACAACAAAGCAATAACAAAAAGTTTTTGTAAATTATTTTTCTTCTCTTTTAAATCTTCAAATATATATGTGCAAAGTTACAAACCTTAACAAGCATTGGTGTTGATTTACCAGCCCATTGAAAATCTTGAAAAATTAAAATCGAGAATGGGTGGGGTTCCCTTAAAGACTTTTTTCATAAAAAATCAGGTCTATTGTTGGTCTTTAATTTTTTTTTAATCCATGCTTATGTTGGTTTTTAAAAAAATTACCTTTTAAATACACATTTGTGGTTGGCCATAAATATGTTTTATAAAAATCCAATCTTATTGTCGGTCCTTGTGCTTTAAATATTTATGGATATGGTATGGAAATGTCACTTTCTTTCAAAAGAAAATAATAAAAGAAGTAAAGAGAATCAGTAATGATTCATGTTCAAACGCAAGTGAATTCCCTTTTATAAAACAACATTCCAAATTTTATACACCCTTGAAATAATCAAACAATCATTATAAAGAATGTGATGCGGATAATAAAAATTCCAAACTTTCCAAAATTGAAAATAAAAAAACTTTCTCACATAATATTAGGAAATAAAAATGCATTTAATTTAAGCATTCGCACACATTACCTGCACTTCTTTAAGTGTTTTTCTCAGCAATTCCCAGTCAAATGAATATTTTTCCAATAAAAAGCGAAAACATATTTTCTAGTTGGTTGGTTGTCTGTCTGACTGACTGACAGACTGTTACATTTCAAACATTTGGAGTGCACAACGTTCTTTTTTATTAACAAATTTAACTGGTTTGTGAAAAAAATTACGAAAAACAAAGGAAACTCAAACATTTCGACACGATTTTCTTAATAATGACAAAAGAGACAACCAAACGGACAATAATCCGAATAAATATTTTTATTTTTTGCAAAATTGCAAAAGGAAAAACGATAAAAAAATAAATATTTTTATGACAAAACAAAAATATTTTTTTTATTTGTAAAAGTATTAAAAATGCACTCAAGTTGGCACTAACACACCAACACACAGTTTGCTCTCCCGACCAAACAACAACCGCACATTGGCATGAATAAAAATCCGTAAAACCACTCTTACCACATTCCAGAAGGCCTTTTGGCGAAAAAAAAATGCAACAGAGACCAATGAAGAGACTTGTCGAGCAAGAGAAGACTTAAGGAAAATATTTTTCCCAACAAAAGAGACACATGAGAAATACATTAAGACAACAATAACAACAGCAACAACACCAACACCAACTAATAAAAAGCCACAATAAAAAATGAACAGCAAACCTAACGAAAATAAACTGCAATGTAAAATAAAATAAAGAACAAAAACAACAAAAATTGGCAAAGGAAAGAAAAATAGGAACATTAAAATGCTTTTGTTGTTACAACATCAAGCCCAGACGAATACAATGCACACTTTGTTGTTGTTGTTGGAGTTGTTGTTAGGTTGGTGGGAGTTTGTTTTGCCAAACAATTGCAATTATATAATCGAAAATAATAAGAATTAAAAGGGATTTTTTTGGAGAGGGAGAAAAATAAATAAATAAGCTATGTGGAAACGAAAGACTTAAGACATAAACTTTAACTTAATTTTGAAATAATATAAATTTAATTAAGTTAAATAACATTTAGACTAATATCATGTATTTTAAAATAATATTACGTTGCGGAAAAATTAACCCATTAGGCCGGTCGTCGAAAATGTCGATAAAATCGGAGAAATGATCGAAGTTGACCGGCATGTTAGCAGTCGTAACATCGCCCAGGAGCTAAAAATCGACCATAAACTGTTTTAAACCATTTACACAAAGCTGGATTCCAAAAGAGAAGCTCGATGTTTGGGTGCCACACCAAATAACAGAAACAAATAGGATGGATCGAATTTCCATCTGCGAAGCCTTGGCCATACAGAATGAGATAGACCCATTTCTTAAACGGATGGTGACTGGAGATGGGAAATGGATCACATACGATAACCCTATGCGAAAAAGATCGTGGTCGAAGAGATCGATGAAGCACCTCAAACGTTTGGCCACGCCAGGACTAACAGCCAGGAAGGTTCTGCTATGCATTTGCTGAGACTAGAAGGGTATTACTTATTATGAGTTGCTTTCATATGCTCAAACATTAAATTCGGATCTCTACTGTCAAAAACTGGACCGTTTGAATATAGCAATTGATCAGAAACGGCCAGAATTGGCCAACGGGATAGGTGTCGTTTTCTACCAGGACAACGCTAGGCCACACACATCCACATTAACTCGCCCGAAACTTCGGGAGTTTGGTTGGGAAGTTTTAATGCATCTTTTTGTTGCATTGTAAAATTTTTTAAAATTGGTATCTTGGAAGGATTGTGAAAATCGACCCCTAGACTTTTTGCAAGTAGATAGCAGGACAAAAAGGTGCATATTTTGCCAAAACCTGAAGAAATATTTATTAAAAATTGGGCCTTGTGGAGGTTCTTGAAAAAAATATTCTTTAAAAAAATCCAGGCCTTGTGGAGGTTCTTGAAAAAAATATTCTTTAAAAAAATCCAGGCCTTGTGGATGTCTTTGAAAAAAATATTCTTTAAAAAATCCAGGCCTTGTGGATGTCTTTGAAAAAATATTCTTTAAAAAATCCACGCCTTGAGGAGGTTCTTGAAAAAATATTCTTTAAAAAATCCACGCCTTGTGGAGAATCTTGAAAAAAATATTCTTTAAAAAATCCACGCATTGTGGAGGTTCTTGAAAAAATATTCTTTAAAAAATCCACGTTTTGAAAAAAATATTCTTTAAAAAATCACGCCTTGTGGAGTTTCTTGAAAAAATATTCCTTAATAAATCCGCACCATGTGGAGGTCCGTGAAAAAATATTCTTTAAAAAATCCATCCAATTTATTCCAAGCCTGGGCAATATTTCGTGATATTTGCTCAATCTAGCCCGATTAGAGGTCAACTGCACCTTCCTTACACTTATATATTTTCCGAATATTACTATTCATATTCAGTATAGCCCTTCTAATTAATTGTCCAGATTCCCTGCACCGTGGGTTGTGTAGTGATGTTCGGCCTATTAAAAACACACAAAAAATTAGGTTTTTGGTCCACTTCATCCCAATATTATAATCTGATCATCACCGAAAATTATAGGCGTTGTCCATGACTAAACTGGGACCTCATGCAAAATTAAAAAGCGATCAGCGCTATATTTCCACCTCTAGTGTGGTAATGGGTTATTAAATAATATCTGAATACGTAAGCACCTGCACATATTCAAGTGTAACTCCAAAAAACGAGAACATTCGACAATATAATTGGTATCAATTTAAAGGTCAACCACTCCTCTTGGATATACTATCAACTTCTCGGGTCTATGTCCTTTAGGGGTAAATATATACGCTATAGAATAAAAATTTTGTCATTTTTCACATAAAGGTCAGGGTCCATTTGACCGGCTAAATATTGACCGATCTTTATCAAAACTTTATTCTTTGGCCCATGTAAAATTTCGCGACGTTTGGACCATAATTGTGTTTTCTGGAGAGACCAGAAAACACATTTCACCCGCTAAATATTAACCGATCTTTAGCAAAACGATAGAAGTCTTCATTGGCCAGAACCCATACTACATGCAAAATTTTCTGGAGATTAGTTCATAATTGTGGTCTGTATCGTGTTTACAAATTATAATGGACAGACGGACGGACACACATGTCTATATCGACTCAGCTAGTCGAGATATGACGATATACTTAAAGGTGGGTCTAGGATCAATATTTCGCGGCGTTACAAACTCTTGGGGCTGCACAAAGCTATAATACCCTATGTAGGGTATACAAATATTCGATCAAACATTCTTGTTAGAAAATGCGTTTTAAAAAAATAGGGCCTTCGATAACTTTTTATACCCTACACAACTATGTTGTCAGGGTATTATAGCATTGTGCAGCCCCAAGAGTTTGTAACGCTGCGAAATATTGGTCTTAGAACCACCTTTAATTATACCGATCGTCATATCTCGACTAGCTGAGTCGATCTAGACATGTGTGTCCGTCCGTCCGTCTGTCCATTGTATTTTGTTAACACGATACAGGTCACAGTTATGGACCAATCTTCACGAAATTTTGTATGTAGGATGGGTTCTGGCCAATGAAGACTCCTATTGTTTTTGGTAAAGATTAGTTAATAATTAAGGAATGAAATGGACCAAAAATTTTATTTTTGTCTGATTTTGTGGTCGCTCCAGAGGCTGCAATTATGGCCCAAACATCGCGAATTTTTACATGGAGAAGGGGAAGCCTATTTTGACAAAGATCGGTCAATATTTAGCAGGTCAAGTGAACCCTCACTTTTGTGTGAAAAATTACAAAATTTGTATTCTACGGCGTATATATTTACCCCTCTAGGACATAGATCCGAGAAGTTGATAGGAGAGGAGTGGCTGACCTTGATACCAATTTTATTGTCGCATGTACCCGGATGTGGGAGTTACACTTAAATATTTACAGGTGTTTACGTATTCAGATATTATTTAGTAACCCATTACCACACTAGAGGGCGGAAATATAGCGCTGATGGCATAGAAATTTTCCGAGGACAACACCTATAATTTTCGGTGATGATCAGATAATAATATTGGGATGAAGTGGACCGAAAACTTAATTTTATGTGTTTTTTTCGAGTCGATCTATAGGCTACAGTTGAAAGCCGAACATCACAATACAACCCTCGATGAATTAAATCTGGACAAGTAATTAGAAGTACTGTACTGAATGTTAGTAATAATATATTGACCTCTAGTCGGTCAAGAGAGTGCAAATATCGCGAAATATTGCCCAGAGTCAGAATATAGAATCGCAGAAAGTTAGATAGTCCTGCCAATGTACGATGAGCTGGAACTTCAAGAAAATATTTAAAAAATCTATTCAGGTTGGAAAATTGTTGGCTAAGATCTTGAATATACTGAAAATGACCCTTGACCCTTATATGAATGCTATGTCCAAGTCTTGTGGGATGTCCTGTATGAAATGATAAATTTAATATACAATGTAACTTATAGTAAAGGGTGAAAACTTCTACCTTATTGTTGACCTTTAAAACTAATATATATATTTTAAATCCACGTATAAATTCTTTGAAAATATATATTTTTTTAAAATTCGATTTTTAGAAAAATATTCTAAAAACACATTAGAAAACAAGGCTTCGAAAAACAAGGCTTCGAATGGCCTTTACAAAATCTACTCGTCGAATTGTACTTAAAAATATTTTTTAAAAAAATCCACACTCGTGTTGATCCTTAAAAAAATCCGTGGACATTTTTAAAACATATTTTCATTCGCAAAATACAAAAGACTTAAACAACAAACGTGCTGAATGAAATAGAGAGTGAAATAATGTGACTTCTCCCAAAGTAAAACAAATGACTTAAGAAACGAACGTGATATTCCTTTACACTCTGTGTGAACGAAAAGAAAACGTGATGTATGCTTTTCAATAATAAATTCGTGTATGTTTCAAACCCAATGATTCACTGATCATACCAACCCATCCGACGACTCTAATCAGGAATGTCTGGATGCCATGAGAACAAAAAAGAAGAGACTTAAATTAATGCAATGCAGCCACAGTGTGTAGCACGTTTTTTTATTATTCGTTTTTTGTTGTAGTTTTTCGTATTGTTGTTGTATTTCACTTGGGTTTCTGTTGCTGTTGTTATTCATTTGTGACACGCAATTTAAGGTATTTTGTACACAATGTCCATGTGTAACTGCCCTGGCTATGTGCATGCGTGTATGTGAATTTAAAAAAAAAAGAACCACACAAAATTGACGACCGAAATAACACTCATACACACAAACACACTCAATGAAACTCTACAATATAAAAAAAGAAAATGAAGGATTTTCTTTGCAAAAAATAAAAAAAACACACACACACCAAGCAAACCCCACACGCATCATGACATTAATGCATCTTTTTGTGGCTTGTTATGTGAAGTTCCTACATTTAAATAGCTGATCGTGTTGTTTTTGCTGTTGTCCATAGCTCATTGCCATATGGTCTGATCTGAAATGCCATGGAATGGGATGTGATGTGGTGCAAAACACCATATGTAAAATATTGCCATGATTTTTAGCTGACATTTTCCAAAACCCTGCCCTGCCCACCATGCCCAACCTACTACCATGCCTTGCTATTCAAATTAAGAAAAAAATGCAAAAGAGCGGGGGAAGTCCTCCTCAATAGCACCAGTCTTAACATAACATAACCCCTTAAAAGAGAGTTGCTGTTGTTGTTGTTGTCATCTGAGCATTTACTTGGTCGGGCTAACATGCTGTGCTATTTAGTGTTTATATGGAAAATGACAACAAATCATTGCATTTGTTTATTGGCTAAAATCGAGTGACATATACGCTCACGCACACCTCTTAATGTTACAAATGGCATTCCAGGCAAGTTTACTATTTTTCGCTGGCTTGTGATTTTTGTTGTGGTTTTGGCAAACTAGACGGCCTCTTTTTGCCGTTGTTGTTGTTGTTGTACGACAAAACCGACCTAGGTTATAAATTTCTATCTACGGGTATTTTGTTCGAATTTATAACATCTATTAAATCTAAACATAATCATAATTTGTTGTCTCCAAACATGCAACATATATGTATGTGAGCTATGAAGGTACGTAGATGTGTGTAAGTGTATGTGAGGCTGTGTTGAGAGGATGTGGAAACAGAAATTCCACAAAAGATACAATTTTAAAACGTTTAAAGTTTTTTTCGTAAATCTGTGAAATGTAAGCTATAAACTGGAGAGAAATATTTATTGGAATTTGTCAAATAATTGAGAGGAAAGGGATGATGATTGCCAAGGATGAAAAAAGTAGAACGATATTTATAATTGTTGGTAGGAAGATCTGGCAGGCAATAAAATCCCAAAATGTCAAATTAGCGCCAATTCGGAAAAGTGTACAAACCCTCAAAATACCAAAATATAGGATTGTAGTTATATGGTGACTATCAATATTAGACATTTTGAGTAGCGAGATTTTCTGTCCAATTGCTACTCGATTAGAACCCAATCCCCACTCAACTTTATGGCAGGGATGTTTGGTCCCTAAAAATATATTTAAAAAGCAATTAGACGTCTTTGGATCATTAACAAATATTTTTACTAAAAATGAACGTCTAAGAACGTCATAGCTAATCCTTAAAAAATCTACTTTTTTTAAAATCCATGCCTTGAAAAAAATCGCGCCTATTGGGGTACTTTGAAAAACCCCATGTCTTCAAAAAATACACGCCTATTGGGGTACTTGGAAAAAACCCATGTCTTGAAAAAATCCACGCCTATTGGGTTACCAACAAAATTATTTTTTCAATAATCACTATCTTAAAAAAAACCACGCCTATTGGGGTACCAAAAAAAATATTTTTTTTAAAAATCCATGCCGTAAAAAAATTCGCTCCTATATCTGGAAAAAATCCGCGGCTATTGGGGTACTTGGAAAAAACCCATGCCTTGAAAAAATCCACGCCTATTGGGGTACCAAAAAAAATTATTTTTTTCAAAAATCCATATCTTAAAATTAATACCCCTATTGGGGTACCAATAATACCCCTATTGGGGTAACAATAAATATTTTTACAAAAATCCATGTCTTAAAAAAATTCGCTCCCATGCCTGGAAAAAATCCGCGGCTATTGGGGTATCACAAAAATTATTTTTTCAAAAATCCATATCTTATAAAAACCACCCCTATTGGGGTACCTACTTGGAAAAAACCCATGTCTTGAAAAAATCCACGCCTATTGGGGTACAAAAAAATTATTTTTTCAATAATCCATATCTTAATAATCCACGCCTATTGGGGTACCTAAAAAAATATTTTTTCAAAAATCCATGTCTTTAAAAAATCAACCTCTATTTGGGGTACTTAGAAAAATCCATGTCTTGAAATAAAATCCATCCCTATTGGGGTACGTACAAACATTTATAATTTTTTTTTCAGAAATCCATGTCTTTAAAAAATCAACCTCTATTGGAGTACTTTAAAAAAGATTTTTTTTAAATCCCCGCTTATTGGGGTATTTGAAAAAATATTAAAAAAGAAAATCCACGCCTATTGGGGCACTTGAAAAAATATTTATAAAACCAGTAAGGAAAGTAGTAAAGTCGTACTGGGCCTATTTTAGATACCATTCATCACTTTGTACCCTTTGTACATATGTATCCTAACAATATCATGTCAATGTTCCTTCGAAGGGACATACACCTTTCGGCAACCTATGCTAAATTTAGTTTCAATCGGGTAGATAAAGAATCGTTTGCGTGCAATGGGACAAATTTATGGAAATCGATTTATAGCAACTTGATACACGCTACTCAATATACCGCACTGTTAAAAGTATTGCCTCAATTAGACAACCATTCGAAATATATATGATACGTTGTGCAAAATTTCGTGTCATTACGACAAACATTAGGAGTTTGGTGCAGCATTTACCTAAAATCGGACGAAAATACATACGTGGGACCAATATTTAAATCTGAACTGGTATTCTCGAAACTAAACACACCTCATTCTAGACTCAATTCAGTATGCTATGCCAAATATGGTAGAAATCAAAAGATATACAGGGACATTGGTACACCATTTACCTTAAATCTGACCCCATTTTCTAGAAACATAACACACATCATTCTGGACCTAATTCAGTACGCTATGCAAAATTTCGTGCAAATTGAAAGATATATGGGGACATTGGTGGCACATTTACATTAAATCGGATGAAACTATATATGGGAGCTATATCTAAATCTGAACCGATTTTCACGAAACTTAGCGCACATCATTCCAGGCTTAATTCAGTACCCCATGCAAAATTTCGTACAAATCAAAAGATATATAGGGACTTTGGTGCACCATTTACATTAAATCGGACGAAAATATATATGTGAGCTATATCTAAATCTGAACCGATTTTCACGAAACTTGGCACACATCATTCTGGACCTAATTCAGTACGCTATGCCAAATTTCGTGCAAATCGAAGATACATAGGGACTTTGATGTCTATATCGGACGAAAGTATATATGGGTGCTATATGTAAATCTGAACCGATTTTATTCAAAAATGTTCGTCCTTGGGCGAAATAATTGACTTGTGCCAAATTTCATTCAAATCGGATCATAAATGCGACCTGTATTTTGTTTACAATTTAACATCTACAGACGGACGGACGGACATGCATAAATCGATTTAGAAAGTGATTCTATGCATATTCTCAAAAGGAACCATGTATCTATCTCGTTTCCTTTTGCCTATTACAAACATATGCCCAAATATATAATACCCTGTACCACATTGTGGTGAAGGGTACAAAAATCAACGCAATTGGAAAGTCTTGAGAAAATATTATTAAAAAAAAATCCCAGGCCTTGTTAGCTGTTGAAAAATAGTTTTTAAAAAATTACTGCCATTTGATAGTCTTGCAAAAATATTATTTAAAAAAAAACAGTGAGCGGAGCAGTATAGTCGGACGGGGCCGACCATATAATACCCTACACAACTTCCAAGAAAATCTAATTTTCTGTGATACTACATTCTGCGATTGGGCAATATTTTGCGATATTTGCACCCTCTTGATCGACTAGAGGCGAACAAATATTAACCCTTTCAGTGTCAAACAAAAATTTAGTCGGAATAAAAATATAAAATGTTGTATTAAAAATCATATAACGTGACATAGTTTAGAAAAAATATCAATTGTCATTTTAACCCTCGGCCAGTTTCGTCTGTCTTTCAGCAAAAACAAAAACATCAAAAGTAACGGTACATGGGATAACCGAAAAATCGCAAAGAAATAGTGTACTTTTAAATGTCGAATATATTCGACAAAAACACTGATATTCACTACAGCTCTTCTAATTACTTGCCCAGACGCCTTTCACCAGGTGTTGTGATGTTCGGCTTCCAATTGTAGCATATAGATCAACTCAAAAAAAAAAACAAAAACGAAAAAAAAATTAGATTTTCGGTCCACTTTATCCCAATGATATTAATTGGTCATCACCGAAAATTATAGGCGTTGTCCTTGACCATGCCTGGACCCTCATGGAAAATTTCAAATCGATCAGCGTTGTATTTCCACCCTCTAGTGTGGTAATGGGTTACTAAATAATATTTGAATACGTAAGCACCTGTAAATATTTAAGTGTAACTCCCACATCCGAATACACACGAAAACATACTTGGTATCAATTTAAAGATCGGTCCACCACTCCTCTTGGATATACTATCAACTTCTCGGGTCTAAATTTTGTCATATTTCACACAAAAGTCAGGGTCCATTTGACACCCCAAAAATATTGGCCGATCTTTATCAAAGCAGGCATGCTTATTCCTTGGTCGGACCCCCTTCTACATTACCATAATTGCGGTCTCCGGAGCGACCAGAAAATCAGACAAAAATAAAGTTTTTGGTCCATTTCACCCCCTTAATATCCTACCAAAAAACAATAGGGGTCTTCTTTATCCAGAACCCATTCTACATGCGAAATTTCTTGAAGATTGGTCCATAACTGTGGCCTGTATCGTGTTTACAAATTATAATGGACAGACGGACGTACGGACACACATGTCTAGATCGACTAAGCTAGTCGAGATATGACGATCGGTATACTTAAAGGTGGGTATAGGACCAATATTTCGCGGCGTTGCAAACTTTTGGGTCTGCACAAAGCTATACCTACCTGTCAGCATAGTTGTGTTGGGTATAATTATTTTGTTTTTTCTCTTTACTATATTCTTTAAAGGATTTGTCTCTTCACAATAACTCTTGTGGTTACATTGCTCTTTATTTCAAAAATCATTCTCTTCTCTTCATTTGATCTCTGCACAAACGATTTCTCAGTGGTTTTTTCCATCAGTGAGTCTGGCAGTTTTGTTTGGCCGTTGTAATGGCCATTTGGAAGTTGATCTCGTTGTTGCTGTTGTTGTTGTGGTTGTTATTGTTATGGTGCATGATTGCATTGCGTTGTTGTTGTTGTTGGTGTTTTTGCTTAAAAGTTGTCACTGCTGTTATTACATGTTGTTGGCCTACTACTTACAATGCATTTTGATGTTGTTATTGCAGTTGTTGTTGTTGTTGCTGCTGCTTTTATGGTCGATACTTGTGGCTGTGCCTGATGGTATTGTTGCTGTTTTTGTTGTTCTTGTCTAAAATATGATTGTCCATTGCCAGGCCAGGCCAAGCAACCGAACAGTCAGCCAGCCAGCCAGTCAACCATTCAGCCTAAGATATAACAACAATAGCAACAACAAACGAAAAACTGCATTGCTTTACTAATACAATTACACACACGAAAATTTCTATACAGACAGACACATATACACACACATACACATGTTTGGCGACATACCAAATGTTTTGAAAAAAATAAAAAAAAAAATTTTTCTTTACTGAACTGAACGGCGGAATGGTAGAAGAGCAAGATGAAGAAGTAAAGTGCCAAGTGATGGGTTATATTTTATTATGAGAGGGTTATGGTGGCTGCTGCTGCCGCCGCTGCTGTTGTGGTTGCATGTGGAGCCCGAGGGGGCGCGTGCAAACAAAGATGAGGAAATGTTTGCCATAAAAATACCATCGGTAGAAAATGTGCAAACGATGACAACAATAGCAACAACAACAGCAAAACGTTTAACAACAGCACCAGCAACAACAACAACAATAGATGAAATAAACAAGAATTACAAAAACAGCAAAACGACATGAACAAAATATTGAACAACAACTGCAACGGCAATAATAACAATAAGGAAAATATTTGGTGGAGCCGAGTCGTTCCTATGAAGATGAAAAGAGTCAAATGTAAGTTTTTTTTTTGTATTTTTATTATTTTTTGTTGTTGTTAAGAAAGTTCAAATGTTTTGTGGCATTGGCAATTGCAAAGAAGAGCAACAACAACAACATCTACGACAATAATTGTTGCTTGTCTGGGCCAAAACAGAAGTCATTGGAAATATTTGTATTTGCGAGATGATAATTGATCATTTTGGGGTAGATCAAGGAGCAAGGGGCAGGGCAGGGATGGCAATTTTTTGTTGGTTCCTAAAGGCGTAGATTTTTTACAAATATTTTTTCAAGGCGTGGGCTATTTAAAAATATTTTTTGGAGGCTTGGTTTTTTGTTTAAAAAATTTTTTCAAGGCGTGGGCTATTTAAAAATTGTTTTTACAAGGCGTCGATTTTTATACCCTTCACCACACTGTGGTACAGGGTATTATGTCTTTGTGCATATGTTTGTAACAGGCAAAAGGACACGAGATAGACACATGGTTCTTTTTGAGAATATGCATAGAATCACTTTCTGAGTCGATTTACGCATATCCGTCTATCCGTCCGTCCATGTATTTTTGTGAACAAAGTACATGTCGTATTTATGATCCGATTTGGATGAAATTTGGCACAAGTCACTTATTTGGCCCAAGGACGAACCCTATTGAAATTGGTGAAAATCGGTTCAGATTTAGATATAGCTCCCATATATATTTTCGTCCGATATAGGCACCAAAGTCCCTATATATCTTTCGATTTTCACGAAATTTTGCACAGCGTACTGAATTAAGCCTAAAATGATGTGTGTTAAGTTTCGAAAAAATCGGGTCAAATTTAGATATAGCTCACATATATATTTTCGTCCGATTTAAGGTAAATGGGACACCAAAATCCCCATATATCTTTCGATTTGCACGAAATTTGGCATAGGGTACTAAATTAGGTCCAGAATGATGTGTGCTGAGTTTCGTGAAAATCGGTTCAGATTTAGATATAGCTCCCATATATATTTTCGTCCGATATAGGCACCAAAGTCCCTATATATATTTAGATTTGCACGAAATTTGGCACAGCGTACTGAATTTAGACTAGAATGATGTGTGCAAAGTTTCGTGAAAATCGGTTCAGATTTAGATGTAGCTCCCATATATATTTTGGACCGATTTGATGTAAATGGTGCACCAAAGTCCCTATATATCTTTCGATTTGCACGAAATTTAGCATATCGTATTCAATTATGTCTAGAATGGTGTGTGCTAAGTTTCATGAAAATCGGTTCAGATTTAGATATAGCTCTCTATATTTGTTTTCGTCCGATTTAAGGTAAATAGTGCACCAAAGTCTCACGAAATTTGCACAGCGTACTGAAATAAGTCTAGAATGATGTGTCCAAAGTTTCGTGAAAATCGCTTCAGATTTAGATATAGCTCCCATATATATCTTCGTCCGATTTTATGTAAATAGTGCACCAAAGTCTCTATATATCCCTCGATTTTCACGAAATTTGGCATAACGTACTGACTTGAGCCTAGAAAGATGTGTGCAAAGTTTCCTGAAAATTGGTTCAGATTTAGATATAGCTCCCATATATATCTTCGTCCGATTTAAGGTAAATGGTGTACCAATGTCCCACATATCTTTTGATTTGCACGAAATTTGGCATAACGTACTAACTTGGGCCTAGAATCATGTCTGCCAAGTTTCCTGATAATCGCTTCAGATTTAGATATAGCTCTCTTATATACTTTCGCCCGATTATAGGTAAATAATCCACTAATGTCCCCGGAAATCCTTTGATTGACATGAAATTTGTCATAACGTTCTGAATTGAGCCTAGATTGAAGTTTGCCAAGTTTCGTGAAAATCGGTCCAAATTTTGATATAGCTCCCATATATATTTTCGTCCGATTTAATGTAAATGGTGCACCAAAGTCCCTATATATCTTTCGATTTGCATGAAATTTGGCATAACGTACTGAATTGAGCCTAGAGTGATGCGATACGCGTTTTTTAATATTTTTAGGTATTATTTAAGGTTGTTAATAGTGGACCCAACACAACCATAGATTTTTTTTTTTAATTTAAGGTTCCAACATTGGCATGGATTTCTCAATAATATTTTTTATTGTCTACCCACCCAGCCTCCGAAGCGTGAAAAACAATACCGTTCCAATACGTTTCTAATGAAATAATTAACACATTTTATCAACTCGCCGATATGATTGGCAACGTCTGGTTAGCTATCTATAACTTCACCTCAAAAAATGCGCAAACAACTCAATTTCAAATCGCAAATTCGCAAAAAAAAAAAAAACGTTTAATTGGAATTCAAAGAAAACCTGATTGTTAAGCGGTTTGTTGATTTTTTTTTCTAAACACATTTTCCATGTCACTGGCCACTAAATAATAATAATAAAAAAAACGTTGTTATTTTAATGTGACAATTTTTACACTCACTGCTGCATAAGTTACACAAATTATTAGTTGTTCGGTTATCTACCTTTCAAAAACGCAAAAAAAGTGCAAAAAAATATTGTAAGCTAATGCCGACACCACCGACATTAAATTGACTGAAAAAAATAACGTCGACGAGGGTTGGGTTTGGGAAGGAAATTGATTGGAAATTAACAGTATTTACAAATAATTCAATAATGATTTAATGCCTTTCAACACTCTGCGGTACAGGGTATTATGTCTTTGTGCATATGTTTGTAACAAGCAAAATGAATCGAGTTAGGCCCATGGTTCCTTTTGAGAATAAGCATAGAATCACTTTGGATAAAATTTGGCGCAGCTCATTTATTTGTTCCAAAGACGAAACATATTTAAATTGGTGAAATCGGTTCAGATTTAGATATAGCTCCCATATATATATATATATATATATATATATATATTTTTTTTCGACCGATTTAATGTAAATGGTGCACTAAAGTCCCTACATATCTTTCGATTTACACGAAATTTGGTAGATTTAGAAGTCTAGAATTATGTGTGCTAAGTTTCGTGAAAATCGGTTCAGATTTAGATATTGCTCCCATGAATAGTTTCGGCCGATTTTAGGTAAATGGTGCACCAAAGTCCCTGAAAATCTTTCGATATGCACGAAATTTGGCATAGGGTACTGAATTAGGTTCACAATGATATGTGCTAAGTTTCGAGAAAATCGGTTCAGATTTAGATATAGCTCCCATATATAGTTTTTGTCCGATTTTATGTAAATGGTGCACCAAAGAACCTATATATCTTTCGATATGCGCGAAATTATGCATGGCTTACTCAATTGAGTCTAGAATCACGTGTACCAAATTTCGAGAAAATCGGTTCTGATTTAGATATAGCTCCCACATATAGTTTCGGCCGATTTTAGGTAAATGGTGCACCAAAGTCCCTGAAAATCTTTCGATTTTTACGAATTTCGGCATAGCGTGCTGTATTAAGTTAAGAATGACATGTGCTAAGTTTCGTGAAAATCGGTTCAGATTTAGATATAGCTCCCATATATTTTCGTCCGATTTAAGGCAAATGGGGCTCCATAGTCCCTATATATCATTCGATTTGCATGAAATTTGGAATAGGGTACTGAATTAGGCCTAGAGTGATAAGTGGTAAGTTTCGTAAAAATCGGTTCAGATTAAGAAATACCCCTCATATATATTTTCGTCCGATTTAAGGTAAATGGTGCATCAAAGTCCGTATATATCTTTCGATGTGCACGAAATTTGGCACAGCATAATGAATTAAGCCTTAAATGATGTGTGCAAATGTTCGTGAAAATCGGTTCAGATTTAGATATAGCTCCCATATATATTCGTCCGATTTCATAGACCCGATTTGCTCGAAATTTTTTATAGTGTACTGAATTAAGAGTAGAATGATGTGTGCTAAATTTCGTGAACATCTGTTCAAATTTAGATATAGCTCTCATTTTCGTCAGATTTTAGGTGAATGGTGCAACAAACTCCTAATGTTTGTCCGATTGACACGAAAGTGTGGCATACCGAATAGCGTGTATTAAGTTTGCTATAAATAGATTTGAATAAGTTTGACCAATGTACGCAAAAGACTGTAATTCTCCCTGAATGAAATAAAATTTAGCATAGGTTTCAGAATATATGTACGGTATGATGTTAGCCGGTTAACATATAGATACAGATCATATTTTTCAAGGCGCGGATTTTTTAAAAAATATTTTTTCAAGACATGGATTTAAAAAAAAACCAGTAGGGAAAGTAGTAAAGTCGGACGGGGCCGACTCTAGGATATCCTTCACCACTATGGGTACATTAAACAGGACTATTAACATGAAATTGGATGAAATAAAATATGTGATATTTATCTAAATGTGAATCTACCTAGATTTGTCCATAAAGTGTGTAAATCGACTTCAAACAAATATAAATAGGTCATCCGGTTGACTATGTCTGTACTTCTAGAAAACGCAACTACGTAATTCTATGCTCAATTTTGTACGTTGTGCAAAATTTGATGTCAATCTGACTAACATGAGGAGTATGATGCCCAATTTGCTTGATATCGGGCGAAAAAATATACGTAAGCTATATCCACATATTAAGCGATTTCAAACAAACTTGTCACAGGTTAGGTTATACTAACTTTAGAACGTTTTGTTCCTATTGGTTCCTTGGTGCGTCAATTACATAAAATCAATCTATAATAAAATGGAGCTATATCTAAATCTGGACCGATTTTCACGAAACAAGGCAGACATCACTCTAGGCTCAATTCAGTATGTTATGCCAAATTTCGTGCAAATCGAAAGATATATAGCGACTTTGGTGAACCATTTACATGAAATCGGACGAAACTATATGTGGGAGCTATATAGAAATATGGACCGATTTTATCGAAACTTGGCAGACATCACTCTAGGCTCAATTCAGTACGTTGTGCAAAATTTCGGGCAAATCGAAAGATATATATGGATGTTGGTGCACAATTTACATGAAATCGGACGAAACTATATATGGGAGCTATATCTAAATCTGGACCGATTTTCACGAAACTTGGCAGACATAACTCTAGGCTCAATTCAGTACGTTATGCCAAATTTCGTGCAAATCGAAAGATATATATGGATTTTGGTCACAATTTACATGAAATCGGACGAAACTATATATGGTAGCTATATCTAAATCTTGACCGATTTTCACGGAGCTTGGCAGACATCATTCTAGACCTAAATGATTAGGCTGTACCAAATTTCGTGCTAATCGAAAGATATATAGGGACTTTGGGGCCCCATTTACATTAAATCGGACGAAACTATATATGTGAGCTATATCTAAATCGGGACCGATTTTCATGAAACTTGGCAGACATCATTCTAGGCCCAATTAAGTACGTTATGCCTAATTTCGTGCAAATCGAAGGATATATAGGGACTTTGGGGCACCATTTACATGAAATCGGACGAAACTATATATGGGAGCTATATCTAAATCTGGACCGATTTTCTTGAAACTGGGCAGACACCATTCTAGACTCAATTCAGTACGTTATGCCAAATTTCGTGTAAATCGAAAGATATATAGAGACTTTGGGGCACCATTTACATGAAATCGGACGAAACTATATATGGGAGCTATATCTAAATCTGGACCGATTTTCACGAAACTTGGCAGACATCACTCTAGGCTTAATTCAGTACGTTATGCCAAATTTCGTGCAAATCAAAAGATATATAGGGACTTTGGGGCACCATTTACATGAAATCGGACGAAACTATATATGGGAGCTATATCTAAATCTGGACCGATTTTCACGAAACTTGGCAGACATCATTCTAGACCTAAATGATTAGGCTGTACTAAATTTCGTGCAAATCGAAAGTTATATAGGGACTGTTTACATTAAATCGGTTAAATATATATATGGGAGCTATATCTAAATCTGAACCGATTTTTCCCAATTTCAATAGGGTTCGTCCTTGGGCCAAATAAGTGACCTATGCCAAATTTCATCCAATTCGGATCATAAATGCGACCTGTACTTTGTTTACAATTTAACATGGACAGACGGACGGACAGACGGACATGCGTAAATCGACTCAGAAAGTGATTCTATGCATATTCTCAAAAGGAACCATGGGTCTATCTCGATTATTTTTGCCTGTTACAAACATATGCACAAAGACATAATACCCTGTACCACAGTGTGGTGAAGGGTATAAAAAATCAAGGGTCTATCAATCGTTTAACGAAGGCAGGGATTTAAAAAAATCCTTTCTCAAGGGTCTATCAAAGGTGTAACTGACGCGTGAATTAAAAAAAATCAAGGCGCGGATTAAAAAAAAAATATTTTTTCAAGGGTCTATCAAAGGTTTAACTACGGCGTCGATTAAAAAAAATCAAGGCGTTGATTTTTACAAAATATTTTTTTCTGACTTGAACTACTTGGACTTTTTAAACATATATTTTCAAGGCGTAAAAAGTGTAGAATTTTTGAAAAACATTTTTATGAAATATTTATACCCTACACAACTATGTTGTCAGGGTATTATAGCTTTGTGCAGCCCTAAGAGTTTGTAACGCAGCGAAATATTGGTCCTAGAGCCACCTTTAAGTATACCGATCGTCATATCTCGACTAGCTGAGTCGATCTAGACATGTGTGTCCGTCCGTCCGTCTGTCTCCATCCGTCCATTATAATTTGTAAACACGATACAGGCCACAGTTATGGACAAATCTTCACGAAATTTTGCATGTAGGACAGGTTCTGATCAATGAAGACCCCTATTGTTTTTGGTAAAGATCGGTTAATATTTAGGGGATGAAATGGACCAAAAACTTTATTTTTGTCTGATTTTGTGGTCGCTCCATAGGCGGCAATTATGGCCCAAACATCGCAAATTTCACATGGAGAAGGGAATCGAGCCAAAGAATAAGCATGCCTGTTTTGATAAAGATCAGCCAATATTTAGGGGGTCAAATGGACCCTGAATTTTGTGTGAAAAATTATAAATTTTGTATTCTACAGCGTATATTTTTACGCCTGAAGG